>NC_133658.1:137817934-138102274 GCF_037893015.1 Macrotis lagotis
TCCAGCTCTATATCTTTGAACCCATAAGCATATATCAGGCTGAAAGAATAAGGGATATTTGTACTAAAGCAGAGGTTCTTTTTTATTTTTAGTTTTTTGCAAGGCAAATGGGGTTAAGTGGCTTGTCCAAAGCCACACAGCTAGGTAATTATTAAGTGTCTGAGACCAGATTTGAACCCAGGTACTCCTGACTCCAACGCCGGTGCTTTATCCACTACACCACCTAGACGCCCCTAAAGCAAAGGAATTCGTCAGCTAATTCCAAATACTTAAAGGTCCATGTATGGAAGGGGAATTTAATTTATTCTACTTTATCCCAGAAAGCAGGACTAGGAACAACAGGATAAAGTCATAGAGACAGATTTTAGAGCCATGCAAAGCAAAAGAAAAAATGATCTTTAAAAAATCAGGGCTGTCCAAGAAGAGAATGACTTGTTTTGTAAGATAGTGAGTTCTCTGTCCATAGCAATCTTCAAGCACAACCTGGATGACCACTTGTCTGAGAAGTTATAAAAAGAATGATAATTCAGTTAATGGATGGACAGAATAACCTCTGAGGTCCCTTCCATGAGATTGTGATTTTACTGTTCTAAGATTGTGGACTTCTTCTATCAGGGAAATCAGAGATGATAATTAAGCACTAACTCAACTAGGGCAAAAATTCATTCATATTTATAAAATAGGCAGAATGTTAAGAATCAGCTTGAGCTAAGTACAACTATTACTAGATGATGGCCTGAACACTAAACCCAAGACCTTTTCCTTGTTCTTATTTCCTGGCTGCTTTCCAGTTTAAGATTCCTTGAGGAGTAATTTTTATTTACCATGCTGTTAGGCTTTCTGATGAGCTCAAAGTCACATCCCAGGAGTAGAAGCTTCCAGGATTTCACCTGTATCTTATTAATAAAGTTTTTGGTATACAAGAAACTCGGGCAACTAAATTAGGATATACAATTGGAACTGAAATGTAAAGGGTGGTGGTGAAAACCATGGGGATTGTAGTATAGGGAACTCATTAAGAAAACAACAGCAAAAAAATGAGCGGTCAGTATCTCGCTGACCATGAAGGTCCCTACTGGAAAGTCTAGGCTTCAATTACAGCACTGAAATTGCCAGAGTCAAGATTTGCCTTGAGGCAGAATCTTGGTCACTTGTGGCTTCCTGAAGCACAAAAAGGATCAAGTTTTGGACAAGACTTCAGACAGAGAATTTCAGCTGATTATAGGAAGTCATTTACATGGACTTATGTCTACTAAATTGACTGGTGAAAATGAGAAGGGAGAGATTACATTTTTAATTGTTCTTCTCTAGGTTAGGACAGTTTCACCTCCCCTAGTGTCTTCCCCAGGGTAATCATATGCCATAAACTTTACAGTTAATCCTGGGAACCTCCAGACCCTTGGGAACAATTCACTGACATCTCAAATCTAAAGAAAGTTCAAAGGCATCTGCTTCAACTGATACCTGAACAAGAAAATTCTATATCATCCCTGATGATGTGATGGGGTCACGCAGCCTTAGCTTCAAGGCTTCCAGTAATGGGGAGCCTAATATCTCCTAAGGTATTCCATTTCACTTCTGGCTGGCTCTGATTGTCAGAAATGTCTTCTCTAGAGAGAATAAAAATCTGCCTTTCTGCCCTTCCATTTCTTATATTTTATTCTAGAGGCAACCAAAAGCTCCTAGAGGTTTTTTTGTCAACTAGTCCTGTCTATCAGAGTTCAAAAAAAAACAAGTCTAATCTCTGTTACATTTGATGGTCCGTTTAAAATTTGGAGATAGCAGTCATGCCCTATGCTTAATTCACTCTTCAGCAGGCTAAGTAGCCTCAGGTCCTCTACCTCATGATCTTGAACTACATCCCAACTTTCTTCACCTTCCTCTAGATATGTTTTTGCTTTGTATTGCTTTGTTTTTATTCTATTTTGTTTTGTAAAGCAATGGGGTTAAATGACTTGCCCAAGGTCATACAGACAGGTAATTATTAAGTGTCTGAGGCCAGATTTGAACTCAGGGCTGGTGCTCTAACCACTGTACCACATGGCTGCTCCCTCTAGATATGTTCTAATTTGCTAATGTTCTTTCTAAACTATGACTCAGAGAACTGATAATAATGCTCCAAGTGATAGCATGAGAAAGAACAGAGAGATCATCTGATTTTCTTCATTCTGTATACTATGGTTTATCAATGTCACATATAATGAAGTTTTTGGGTGGGTTGATGCCAAGTAAACTTCAAAAGTCTATGAAGTTGATGTTTTTTTTTTCCCAGCTTAATGGCCCTTTAGCCAATACCTATCCTTAGTGCAATAGAAATTATTTTTGCTAGGATTCCCTTTCCCTTCCCCACAAAAAAAGAAAGAAAAGACAAGAAAAAAATTGTATCAGAATTAGCTTTCTCCTAAAAAAGTGACAAAGCTTGGCCCAGGAGAGGGGCAAGGACCAAGTTGTACTTCCTAGTGACCTTTGGCTATATTGATATGAATTCCTGATTACAGGGCATAAAACTCCCTACTATATGAGACCAGTGCCCTTCTGATTGAGGCAGGTAGGTAGCACACTGGATAAAGCACTGAGCCTGAAGTTAGGAAGACCTGAGTTCAAATCTAGTCTCAGACACTGACTAAATGTGTGAACCTGGGCAAGTCATTTAACCCTGTTTGCATCTGTTTCCTCATCTGGAAGAAGGAAATGTCAACCTGTCTAGTATATTTGCCAGGAAAATCCTAAATATTGTCTTGTGGGGTCAAACACAACTGAAAAATGACCAAACAAAAACAAAAAGATCATGAGAATCAACACATCTTTCTTTGATGAATAGACATATTTCCAAGGGGATGAGAGCGCCACATCTACCAAAACTAAGTACACTGCATCATAATGCATATTCTTGCTATGTTAGGGCTAATTAAATATTTTTAATTATTTGTTCAGTGATTATGCATGTCTTGCTTAGTCCCGACTCTGAACCTGATATGATCTATGTCAGACCCTCCTCTAATACTCTACTACCTGTGGGGAAAAGGATGATCAGAGAGTATTAGACTTTGTAGAACCCTATCTAGGACTGCTCATCTACCTTTGGTATCCACCTGCCACCCAACCTTCACCTATGACTCCAAACCACACCCAGTAAATCATTTTAGCAAGTAGGCTAAACCAGGGTAAAGGTAACCAACAGAACTCCATGATCTTTCTTAGTCATCAGCCACCAGCTGGAGCACAGAACCTGAATGCTGAAGGTCACTATTGGAAGTCACTCAGTAACCTAAGGAGCTGAGTGTGGGAATTTTGCTTGCAAAGCTATCCTAGGTAACTGGGTTGAGGCTAGGTGGGTGAGGCAAATGAGATATGAAGAGACCTCACTGGGCCATCAATGGAAGACCAGTTGGGGATGAAGTATTTTGGAGATAAATCCATGATTGGCTCTCTCAGGAAGTGTATGATGTGAGCCATCAACCTGCTCTCAAAATGTTTAATCCCATACATCTTGGGGTCAGTCCACTAGCAGTCTGTGACCTTTTTGACCAAAAGTTTAAAATCAAAATGATAATAGCAGTTTTAGGGTCTACAAAGGACATAGAGAATAACTCTACTAGTAGATAGAGAACAATAATAATTTTCACTTTATAGATGAGGAAACTAAGGGGTTTTTTATAAGGAAATTAAGTATCTGGTACTAAGGCTAGTTACTAACAATAATAGGAATAGAATATTGGTCTTTTGACTCTCACTCCAACACAATTTCTACAATGCCACACTTCCTCAGAGCTGATTAAATTATCCTATGTTCCTTCACAAGATAAACTGGGATTCTAACCTGTGACACAGCTAACCAATTACTCTAAGCCAGATTGCACTCTTTGTTATGATAAATAAACAGTCCCTCTCCCTTTGCAAGCTGTTCAGCCAAGGAGAAGTGTGAGAAATAACCCACTCAGACCTGTGAATGGGTTGAGGTAGGTTGTACACAATCAACAGCAAACATCCACATATACATTGTTTAATGGACCATAACAAATCGCCAGTGTACTCATTAAAGAGTTCTTTCTGATGGCTCTAGAGTCCTGCTCATAAAAGTAATTTACTCTCTGGCTGTCAAATCCTCCTAACTAATTGTTCCCTGGTTCCTTGATTGTCTTGAACAAGCAGTGTTGACTGGCTTGAAATATCAGGTGGCCCTCCTGGGCTGCCATAAATAATGCATCGTTTTTTTCAGGGCAGCCTTGTAAATCTGCAGAGTGCGTCATTTCCGTCAGAAAGATGAATCAGCGCTTAATATCCCAGGTTCTGAAATAAACTCTTGTTTTAAGGAAAGATAAGGAAATAATAGGAGACCTTAAAATGGGAAGCTGATGTGAGAGATGTCAGGAAAAATAGTTATAATGAATAGGACCCGAGAGCTTTAGTAGGCTACAAGTGGAATAAGAATATATCCAAAATGAGAGAAGGAGGTGATAGTTCTGCTAGGTTTGTTCCAAATTAGATGATATCTGGTCACTACACCACATTCTTGGAGGGATAGCAACAAGTCAGGACATATTCATAGAAAAATTGTAATTTCCTTAAAGATAGTGACTGTCTTTTTGTTTCCACAGAACTTAGCATAGTGATTGAAACATAGAAAGCCCTTAATAAATATTTGTTTCATTAAGCTGACTAGGATGATAAATAAACTTTAGACCATGACATAGAAGGATTGTTTGAAGGAACTAGGTTTGGGTAGCTTGGAAAAGAAAAGACCTAGCATGAAAATGATGATGATCTTCAAATATTAAATGTAGAAGAGAAATTTGGTAAAATTGGTCAATAGAGCTGTAAATGCAAGGAAGTTCTAGAAAGGTAGATTTTGGCTCAAGAAAAGGGGCAGGATTTGGGTGGAGGAAATTCTATTATTAAAGTTTTTCAAGAATATAATAGAAGTAGGAAGCTCTGAATTAAATTGAACTGAATCTGTCTCTTGAATTCTCAAATGTTAGATGCCAACTTCATGGGATTTTTTTCAAAAGTCTTCATGACTAAATTTGGGGTTGTTGGTACAGTTGGTACTGTGTGAACATTTACTAACATTTTTACAATTGGTTAATGTCTAGATACAACTGAATTTGAGCTGAAATCTTCCTGTTTCCAATCCTGGCATTTTGTTCACTATGCAAAGTGCAAGGTTCTTAACCTTTATGTGTGTCATGAACCCCTTTGACAGCCTGGTGAAGCCTATAGACCCCTTATTGGAATAAAGTGTTCAAATGAAAGAAATAAAATATGTAGAATTATAAGGAAAGCAATTATATTGAAATAAAGATATTTTATTTTTCCCTCCACCAAGTTCATAGACATCCTTAAATCTATCCACAGTCCTCTTGCTTGTAGCAAAAGTAGGCATAGCTAGATACTGCTGAGTCTGAAGTGAGGGCTAATTTCTAAGTGTCTGGGTTGGTGAAGAAAAGAAGAGCTGAAAATTCAGGTATATATAGGGAGAAACAATGTATTTTTAAATACAAAGTCCAGTGAGCTTTTACTTCAAGGCAGAGGATAAGGAGAACAAATATGAGAATGCTTTTAATCAGACTGAAAAAAATTCCTTAATTTGCATCTATAGAGAATGCTAATTTTGTAATACTTTTCTTTTAAAAATTTGAATTCCAGATTTTTTTCCTCCCTTCCAGACCTTGTAGCCAAGAGTTTCACAGCTGATCATTGCAATATTGCTGTTATTGTGCCCAGTGATCTCCAGGTCTTATCACTTTACTTTGCTTCAGTTCCTATGGACCTTGCCAGAATTTTTTCCTGAAGCCACTCTCCTCATCATTTTTTTTTTTAGTTTTTGCAAGGCGAATAGGGTTAAGTGGCTTGCCTAAGGCCACACAGCTAGGTAATTATTACGTGTCTGAGACCAGATTTGAACCTAGGTACTCCTGACTCCAGGGCTGGTGCTTTATCCACTGCGCCACCTAGCCGCCCCTCTCCTCATCATTTCTCATAGCACAATAATAGTCCACCATAATTATATGCCTCAACTTGTTTAATCATTACAAAATTGATGGAAATCTCCTAAAGTTCCATTCTTTGCCAATACAAAAGAAACTGCTATTAATATTCTTGTACTTATCCATCCTTACCTTTTTTTTCTCTTGATCTCTTTGGGGTACAGATCTACTAGTGGTATTGCTAGGTCAGAGATATGTACAGTTTTAAAACCTAATGAGCATAATCCCCGACTGTTCTCCAGAATAGTTTGACCAGTTTGTTACTATAACAACAATTAATTAATGTACCTATTTTTTCTCAACCAAGTATTTGTGATTACTGATAGGTGTGAGG
The DNA here is from genome assembly GCF_037893015.1 of Macrotis lagotis. Lineage (NCBI taxonomy): Eukaryota > Metazoa > Chordata > Mammalia > Peramelemorphia > Peramelidae > Macrotis > Macrotis lagotis. The sequence goes on from NC_133658.1 coordinate 137,824,256, forward strand.
TGCTACCTCAAAGTTATTTAAATTTGCCTTTTGCTAATGGTGATTTTGAGGATTTTTAAATGACTAAAATCATTTTTAAAACTGCCTGCTTATGTCCTTTGCTCATTTATCAATTGGAGAATGACATATGTATGTATACATACATACATACATATATATATATATATTTGACTCAGTTCCCTAAATATTTGAAAAATTGGGCCTTTATCAGAGAAACTTACTATAAAATAGCTCATTAATATTATTTCATTGTCTATGGTACCTTTTAGTCAAGTGCTGTTTCCTTGATCATTTCTTTCGATTAGATCTAAGTTTTCTTTTACTTTGTCTAATGTCATCATTGCCACCCCTGCCCTCTACACTTCAGAAGAAGCACAATGTGACTCTGATCCAGCCTTTCATTCCAATACTATATACCTTTCTATTCCATGTGACTCTGTATATAACATATTGTTAGATTCTGATTTTCAACCCATTCTATCAACTTCAATTCTGCAAGTAAATACCTCTCATTCACATTCAGTTATGTTCACTGTATATTTCCCTCTATTCCCTGTTTATCATTTTCCTTCTCTTTTTATCCTAACCCTCCTCAAAATCAGTCTTCCATTATAAAAGCTTTTTCTTGTGCGACTTCTTTATATCAGAAAATTTGCCCCAATCTATTTGTCCCTTCCCCCTTCTCCCAAGGCATAACTCTTTCTCACCCCTACATTTTTTTGGAGATCATTGCAACATAATTGATTCTCACCCATGGCCTCTGTCTATAGAAACTTCTAATGGATCTAATTCATGATAAAGTTCTTGGGAGTTACATGTATCATCTTCTCATATAGAGAGGTAAACAGTTTAACTCCACTGAATCCCTTATGAGTATCTTCTTTTCTTTAATTATAAATATTTTGTTTTCCAATAATATACAATAGTAGATTCTTCCTATCATTTTTGCAATGTTTTGAATTTTATAATTTTCCCCCAATTTTGCTTCCCTCCCCCTCCCCATCCCCACAAAAGGCAGTCTGATAGTCTTTATGTTGTTCCATGCTATACATTGATCAAAATTGAATGTGTTGAGAGAAAAATCATATCCTTAAGAAAAAATAAAATAGCAAAGTTACATAAAACATAAGACAACTTTTTTTTAAATTGAAGTCTTTGTTTAAACTCCACAATCATTTCTTTGGATACATATGGCATCCTCCATTGCAGATACCCTAAAATTATCCCTGACTGTTATACTGATGAATGAGCAAGTCCATTAAGGTTGAACTTCAACCCCATGTTGCTATTAGGGTGTACAATGTTCTTCTAGTTCTGCTCTTCTCACTCAGCATCAGTTCATGCAAGTCTTTCCCAGGCTACTCTGAATTCCCATCCCTCTGATTTCTAATAGAACAAAAGTATTCCATAATATACATATACCACAATTTGTTCAGCCATTCCCCAACTGATGAACATTCACTTGATTTCCAATTCTTTGCCACCACAAACAGAGCTGTTATGAATATTTTTGTAAAAGTGATACTTTTTACCCTTTTTCCTGATTTCTTCAATAAACAGACCCAGTAGCAATATTGCTGGATCAAAGGTATGCACATTTTTTTTTGCTGTTTGAGTATAATTCTAAATTGATTTCCAGAAATATTGGGTCAGTTCACAGCTTCACCAACAATGTCTTAGTGTCCCATATTTCCCATATCCCTTCCAACATTGCTCATATGTCCTTTCTAGACATATTAGCCAATCTGAGAGATATGAGGTAGTACATGAGTATCTTTTTTCATGTTTATCCTTTTATGCTTCCCTTGAATCTTGTGCTTGAAGGTCAGATTTTTTTATTCAGTTCTGGTCTTTCATGAGGAATGCTTGAAAGTGTTCTATTTCATTAAAATTCCATTTTCTCTTAAAGTATCATATTCAGGTTTTCTGTATAGGTGATTCTGGTGGTAATCCTGGGCTCCCTTGCTGTCCAGTATATCATATTTCACGCTTTCTACCCTTTTGACAAGCAAGCTTCTAAATCTCATGTAAATCCCACTATGGCACCATGATATTTGAATTGTTTCTTTCTGGCTACTTGCAATTTTTTTCTCCTTGACCCGGGAAATCTAGAATTTTGCTGAAAATTCCTGAAAGTTTTCAGTAGGTGTTTGGTGGATTCTTTGAATTTCTATTATTGCCTTTGGATCTAAAATATTGCATAAATTTTCCATTCTAATTTCTTGAAATATGATAGCGAGGTTCCTTTTCTGCTCATGACTTTGAAATAGTCCAACAATTCTTTTTTATGACTTATTTTTTCATCCATATGCACATACATATTTTTCAGTATGAGGAATTAGGATTAAGGGAAAGAGATATACATAAAAGATAATTTTTATAAAGTGTTAACTAGTTTCTGAAGGATTTTTTTTGTTTTTGCTTCAACAAGTTATTATACACTTTCTTCTTTTTTTATTGTTTTGATTCTATTTTATTATTTCTTGAAGTATAATAAATTATTGGCTTCCATTTGCCTAATTTTAATTTTTAAAGAATTATTTTCTTTGGTGGAAATTTGCAATTTTTTTCCTATTGGCCTATCCTGATTTTAAAGGAGTCTTTCCTTCAGTGAATTTTTATGACTCTTTTACAGTTATACAAATTATTTTAAAATATTTTATTTTTTCCTAATTATACATAAAAGTTTTTATTTTATTAACTTATCTATTTATTATTTAATTAATTAATATTATTTTTATTTTATTATATTTCAATATTTAATAATTTCCTTTCTCCTTTCAGTGAGAAGGAAAACATTTTGATGTAGGCTATACCTGTGTAGTAATCCAAAATATATCTTCATATTAGTTATATTTTAAAGAAAAGAAAAGAATACAAGAATACAAAGAATACAAAAAAAAGACAAAGAAAATAAAGTTCTTAAAGGAATTATTTAATCAAAAAAAGTATGTTTTGATCTTCATCAGTTCTTTCTCTGAAGTTAGATTATATTTTTAGTAATAAGTCTTTCAGAATTGTTTTATATTACTGCATTTCTGAGAATAGCTAAGGCATTCAGAGTTAATCGCCATATAAGGTTGCTGTTTCTATGAAAATTATCTCTTGATTCTGTTCACTTCACCTTACATCAGTTTATGTAAATCTTTCCAGATTATTCTGAAAGCATCCTGCTCATCATTTCGTATAGTACACTAGTATTTCATCAAAATTATACACTACTGTTGTTCAATCATTACCCAATTAATTGGAATTCCCTCAATTTCCAATTCTTTACCTCAACAAAAAAGAACTGCTTTAAATATTTTTAGCAAATAGATGGTCTTTTTTCTCCTTTTTAAAAAATGTCTTCGGGGTATAGACCTAGTAATGGTATTGTTAGGTCAAATGGTATGCATGATTTTATAGTCCATTGAGCATTATTCCAAATTGCTCTCCTGAATGGTTAGATCAGTCCTCAACTTCACCAACTGAATTAGTATTCTAATTTCCCCACATCCCTTCCTATTCTGTTTTGTAAGTTTACATTTTCTTCACCATTTTTCTGCCCTTTTGACTATACTGTTAATATTTTTCATAATTTTGTTATTAATGACTTTTCCAAATTTTCCTCTACCACACTCTTTCTTTAATTTCTTGATCCTGAACTACACTAGGATTATGAAAGGACAGAATCATAAATTCCTGAAATGGGTTGCAGTCATCATTTAACACAATCTAAACCTGAGACATAAATGCTCTTGAAAATATTACAAGTGAGCATCTGGTTCTTTCTTGGAAAACTTTATTGACACTACCTCAATTTCACTCCTTGCCAGCTTTCACAGTAGGGATCTTTTCCTTGACTTTAGTCAAAATCTACCATTCTGTAACTTCCACCCACTGGTTTGAGTATTGCTCTTTGAAGCCAAAAGAAAAGTTTGATCCCTGTTTCATTTAGCAGTCTTCCCAATGCTCAAAGATAGGGAGTTATAATATATATTTTTATGGGTATCATAATTCAAGATTTCCATATATATGTACATGTGAATTTATGTGCACATATGTATCTATGTGCATGTATGTATATATTTGCACACATACACATACTTATTTTTCCCTGAAAAAGAATATAAGCTCCTTAAGGTAGGGGCTATTTCACTTTTATCTGTTTCCCCTGAAACTAGTAAGAAATCTGATACTTAATAGTCTTTAATAAACATTCCTTGCTAGGAACCAAGTATTAGGTTTTACACACACACACACACACACACACACACACAGACAGACACAGACACAGTGCCTGATTGTCTCAAAAAAGCCCTCAAGCTGGGTGATTATGAGCAAGTCATTCCACCCCTTTAAGCCTCAGTTTTATAAGATCACTAGTCCAATTTCCTCAGTTTGACAGATGAAGAAACTAAAAGACCCAGAAAGATTAAATGATTTGCTTAATTTGCACACAATTGATTATAAAGCCAAGACTAGAACCCAGAAATGTTGATAGTTAATCTGATCATCTATTAAAAGACTCAAATATTTCCATGAAAAATCCAGGAAAACAGTTCCTTGTTGGTACATTGTAAATGATAAGACTGGTATATCTGGGGAGTTCTATGAGGGCTTGGTATATAAGGAAGAAGGGGGGTGAAATGAAGAAGTCATTCTCTTTGACTAGAGTCACTTTTACCTACATTGCAGAGAAGTCAAGGATAGTAAAGAATAATTTGTGATCTCAATACTCCATCCTTTCCTTTACTCAAGTGGGAGTTTGCATTTATGATGGTATTTCTCTAGCAACTCAGATCTAAAGATTTCAAAGTACATTTTAAAAAATTTAACATACAGAGTTCAAGTTTGGAAACTTGACAGCTATAGAAACTTTCTTATGGTACAAGCATCCTAACCAAGGGATGGTTTTAGTTCAAAAATCCTTCATTACAAGAAGTACGATGGATAAAGGCTCACAAAATGAATGATGGGTGAAACAATATCCAGTCATACCCCCAGAAGTTTCTTCTAGGCCAGCCCAACAAATATTCATTTATATTTCTATACACATTATACACATTATATTATTTGCATGCAATGGCATTTCTAAGAAAAGAACAAAATAATTTGTTCAAGCACAACTTAAACACTATTAAAAGCTGTACTCTGTCTTGATTAATTACTACCAAAGCTGATGGGAAGGAGAGGGGTTCCAGGAGGCAATTTAATTAATCATTTGGTTTCAAATTAATAAATAAAATCCTCCAAACTCTTTTTTAAGAAAGAAGGAAAAATGAAGTAGAAATGGTTGACTTCTATTCAGGAGAAAGATGAAGGCTCTTAATCTATGAAAGACATGAGGTATCTCTCTGTGCTGCCTCCTTCATTTTGCTTTCTATGGAGGGGAAAAAATGACAAAATGAGCAAATTGGCTTTGTTCTTCAGTTTAGAGTAAAGTTATGAGGCAATCTGTGGTTGGGTTTTTACTGCAGGAAGCTTATGCAGAAAGGGGAAAATGTAGGCATGCTAAGGTGATCACCTACTTGGAGTGTGCATGTGTTGATTGTACCCCTGATACTAATCACAATCTCAGTAGGACAGTCTGCATCCACAAAACACAGTGTGAAAGAAGGGGTTTGCTAATTATGCTGTTTATGTGATCAATGTAGACAGCCACTCCACAGAGTTCAAGCCCCAAAGTGCATTTTTCATCTTGAATGGCCTGCTCAGCTGCCTGGAACCCAGATTAACTCAATAATTGTACTGGTGGGAAAAAGCCCAGGAGATCCACTTGGAATTTATTAGAGAAATGATGACATATACTGGCTATCTCTTTTTATTTTTTTATTGTGAATTGAATCAAGGTGTTAGAGAGTGACTCAATTAGTGTTTCCAGTTTATTGGAATGGAGAAGAGGTAACTAACCTTCAAACTCTGATGTTCATCATCCTGGACTAAAAATAATAGAATATATCTATCTACTAAAATGAACTTCTCTCTTACACATTGACTTTTGAATGGCAAGAAAAGATTAATATAGTAACTAGGGAGTTAATGCTTAAGCTAAATAAAAATAGTAAGAGAACACTAGCTGCCATTGATGAATGAATGAATTCAAAATCATTTATTAAACATTTACTGTGTCCCTAGAAGAGTTCAAAGAGCTGTGATTCAAACAGAAAAGTGAGATAGTCAATGCAGAGATATGAAGTATCTATATACAGGAAAGTTCAGCTTTAGGGGGTATAGAAAAGTAATCTATAGGGTATGTAGCAGGAAATATGACAAAGTCCAGTGGTCCTTAAAATGCACCAAAATGACTTAGCCAAATGTTTAGGATATTGGGATAAAACTAATAAATTAAAATGTAATAAGGTTGAATATAAAGTCTTACATTTGTTTCCCCAAAAAAATCTCTCCACATGTAAGATGACAGAAGCATTTTTAACCTCATTTTGTCTGAAGATCTAGTAATATTAAACCATTTTGTGTTCACTAAAAAGAATCAATCAAAAAATGAAAGATCATTTAGGGTAGTATTAAGAGAGTAATAGCTTCTAAGAATGAGGAAGTAACACTCCCTTTGTACTCTTCCCTAGCAAATTTTGTCTGTTGTATTTAGTTTTATACATCACAATTTATTTCTCCAGTGTCAGATAAAGAGGTGGCTTTTCTTCCCAAAGCAAACTCCTCTACATGTCCCCATGATGTCAACCTCTCCCATCTTCTTCAATAGACTGCCTTTAATTATCATCCTTATTTTCTCCTAATCTTCCATCTTTATATGTAGAGATTTTTCTCCTGCTTCCTACACATCCATCTTTTTGTTAATCAATGTTTTATTTGTTTTCAATTTATATACAATAGTAGTTTCTACCCATCATTTTCTGTAAGGTTTTGAATTTTGCAATCTTTCCTCCACCCTCCCTTCCCTCCCCCATCCCCCCATAGAAAGCAGTCTGGTAATCTTTACATTGTTTCCAAGTTATAGATTGATTGAAATTGAATGTATTGGGAGAGAAATCATGTCCTTGAGAAGAAAATAAAATATTAGAGATAGCAAAATTATGTAGTACATAAGATACTTTTTTATAAAAAAAACTTCAAGTTGGTCTTTGTTTAAATTCCACGGTTCTTTCTCTGGATACAGATAGTATTCTCCATTGCAGGGACTCTAAAATTGTCCTTGATTATTGCATTGATGGAATGAGCAAGTCCAGTAAGATTTATCATCACCCCCATGTTGCCATTAGGGTGTACAATGTTCTTTTGGTTCTGTTCATCTTGTTCATCATCATGTGCATCTTTCCAGGCTTCTCTGAATTTCCATCCCTCTTTGTTTCTAATAGAACAATAGTGTTCTATAACATGTACCACAATTAGTTCAGCCATTCATTCCCCAACTGGTGAACATTCACTTGATTTCCCATCCTTTGCTACCACAAACAGGGTTGCTCTGAATATTTTCATACAAGTAAGTTTTTACCCTTTTGCATGATTTCTTCATAGTATTGCTGAATCAAAGGGTATGCACATTTTTATTGCCTTTTGGGCATAATTCCAGATTGCTCTCCAGAAAGGTTGGATGAGTACACAGATCCACCAACAATGTATTAGTGTCCCAGATTTACCATATACCTTCCAACATTGCTCATTGCCCTTTCTGGACATATTGGCCAGTCTGAGAGTAGTAAGGTAGTAGTACCTCAGAGATGCTTTAGTTTGTATTTTTAAAATCAGCAATGATTCAGAGCAATTTTTTTATATGACTATGGATAGCTTTGATTTCCTCATCTGTAAATTGCCTTTGCATATCCTTTGACCTACACATCCATCTTAAAACAAAGAAGAAACCCTCATTAGATTCTGGCATCTGTTAGGAGCCTCCATCCCCACTCCCTTAGCCAATCCTCGAAAAATATGTCTACACTTTGTGGTAATACTTTCTTATTTTCTCTCCTTTTCTTCTAGATATGTAGATGGAACAGTAGAGAGAATACTAGCCCTGGAGTCAGAAAGACCTAAATTCAAATTTGATCCCAGAAATCAACTGTGTGACCCTGGGCAAGGGACTTAATCTCTTTTTATCTCAGTTTCCTCAGTGTAAAATCAGGATATTATCACTTATCTTTCAAAATTTTTGTGAGGATGAAATAAAATAACATTTTTAAAATGCCCAGCAAAGTGCCTGGCACTCTGTGGGTACTTCATTGGTGCTTGTTTTCTTCCATTTAAATCTCTTGAAATTTTGAGTTATATTTTGACCAGGTTTTGACCTCATCATTCAGTTGAAATTGTTTTCTCCAAAATTACCTATGATTTCTTCACTGTTATATCTAATGGACAGATTCTTCTCAGTCCTCTTTCCTGTACTAGTATTTGACAATGTTGAAAACCCTCATTTCAGGGATATTCTCTCAATTTTAAGTTATTTATGACATTTTCAGCACATTTATTGCTTTTTCCTGTCTAATCACTCTTTTCTCAGTCTCCTTTGTTAGTACATATGAAACCTCCTAACTATGGTTATTGACCAAGGTCCTCTTTCTTCTCCCTCTACATTTAGTTCCCATGAGTTTAACTATCAGTGACTCATAACTCTAATATCAACTCTATCATCTTTCTCCTGAGCTCAAATCACGGATTGTTTTTAGACATTTTTGACTGATTCTCCCTTAGTCATCTCAGACTCAGCATGTCCAAAATATAGCACAAAATCTCTTGAGCACTCCTTTTACAATTGAAGGGAGCACTGATTTTTCACTCACTCATCTTTAAAACCTTAGGGTCATCTCCAATTGTTAATTCCCACTCATATTATCACTCCAACCAGTTAAAATTTTTTGTCATTTCTAACCCCACAATAATTCTTGCATCTTCCTCTGAACACAGAGTCACTACACTGGTTTAGGTTCTGACATCTTAGTTTAACTATTGCAATCAAATATATCTCCCATGAGACTACCAAAATAATTCTCCCAAAGTACAAGTCTGATCGTGTCACAGCTATACTCAACAAACTCCAGTCCCTATTATCTCTAGAATCAAATATAAACTCATTGGCTGGCATTAAAATCTCTTCCCAATCTGACTTTTTCCCATCCCTGCAGCTTTCTTATATTATGTTCTTCTTCTCACTTTGCAAGAATCCTTATCTTCATAGATTAACCTACTTCTATGCAGGGCTCCCCAAAACTTCTCAAAGCTGTGCTAGTAGACCAAGTTCAGGTGACCATAAATGCTAGCATTTCCAGAGCACTTGTTTGTCAAGTATTGAGGGGAAAAAACAGAAAGAAGAGAGAGACAGAGAGATAGATATGGAGAGAGAGAGAGAGAGAGAGAGAGAGAAATTTTTGAGTCCCTGCTGAGCAAGAATTGGACAGCATTCAAAGTGCACTAACTAGTAGACACATTTCCTCTCCTATCTGGTTGTGTTCTTGTAAGAGACAAGTTTTAAGTCTCAACAGTGGAGAAACTCTTAGGTATTTCTCACCGTGATTCAAGAACCTTTGTTTTTGGTCTATTTCCCTTCCTTTTTAGTTTTTTTTTTTTTTATCAGACTTGATTTTCTTTCAATTTTTGTTTCTTCCTTCCTTCCTTACTCCCTCCCTCCTCCCCTCTCCTCCTTTGTCCCTTCCTCCTTCCCTCCCTCCCTCCTTCATTCCTTCCTTCCTCTCTTTCTTTGCATCTCTTTTTCCTTATGTGTCTCTCTTTCTTTTCTTCTTTCTTTTCTCTCTCTCTCTCTCTCTTTCTCTCTCTCTCTCTCTCTCTCTCATATCTATCTCTCTGTCTCTCTTTTTTATTGTTTTTCTTTCCTCAATACTTAACAAACACGTAAGCTAGAGTTTATGGTCAACTGAACTTGGTCTGCCAACACAGCTTTGAGAAGTTATTGGGAGCCCTGCATAGAAGTAGATTGATCTCTGAAGACAAGGATTCATGCAAAATGGGAAGAGGAGCATTATAAGTCCCACAATAACAAACAATGTCCATAGTTTGATGCTATGTTATTCATATAGAACATTCTATATATGCCCATAAGGAGTGGCCTCTTATTGGTCAATCCTATTCTCCATATTCCATAAAATACCCTCATTTTTACAGATGAGGAAACTGAGAATTAGGACTATTAAATAGTTTACTCCATGAAACACAACCAGGAAACTTCAGTCAGGCTTTGAACTTCATTCTACTGACATAAATTCCACTGTTCTATCCAAAACACCTCACTACTTCTTTGATTCAAAAAGGAATGTAAATGAAAGAGGATTTTCACTAATTTGACAGCTTTATTGCTTGACCTCTTAGCAAAGGCAAGTCACGGAACCAGTTACTGTATAAACCATGGTCTGTAAGAGAAACTCTAAGTCAAATTATATAATAAAGGCACTCAGTTAATGCTGAAGGGGTCACCACCATGGCAAGCATCATAACTATCCTAATAACCTTACAGAATCATGATCTCTTTCATCCAAGACAATCAAGAAAGAAATCTGAGCACTAACTCTATAAATATGTTACGAATTTCCATGGAAGAACTCCCCCAAGTACTGAGATCCAGAATCACACTGCTCAAAGGAAGAGGCTTTGAAGAATTTCAATGTAGCAAAAAAGTACCTAATTTGAATGATGACTATTCTACATTAAATGAAACTAAAACCATTTGCATCAAAAAGCAAGTTTTCCAAGTGTTTTAATACAAGGCATGTTGGAACTGGAGTTAGGAGATCTTGCTTTGAATACTGATTGTGACATGTACTAGCTATGTGACCTTAGGAAAATAATTTGAGTTTATTTAACCTTGGTTTTCTCATCTATAAAATGGGAATGATTATTTCTGTAGTACCTACCTTTCTGGGGTTGTTATAATAAATGTATTTTTTAAATTTGAATTGCTAGAGAAATGAATTCATATTATTAAAATTATTATGGGAAATATCTATTAATCATAGTAACACTTATAACAATAATTTGATATATTTGCCTCTATTACTATATATATTATACATACATAAAAATAGAAAAAGAGACACATTTATATATACATAAGCATTTGTGTATATATATATATATATATATATATATATATATATATATATACTGAGAAAGTGGGAGAGACAAAGGTAGATAGAGTTTTTGAGATGGGAGATATAGCTAGATAGAAAAATAGATGATATAGACCTAGACATAGTTATAGCAATATCATAGAAATAGTGTGTAGTTAGGGATAAAAAGTCAGTCTTGGATTAAAAAAAATCTGGTTTCAAGTCCTTTCTTTGATATATAATTTTGGAGTAAAATTTCAGGTGACTTAATCTCTCAATGTCTCAGGAAGCTCTCTATCATTATAAATCACAGAGCAGAATTTACTATTCAGCATTGGTTAAGTTCCTTCTAACAATGAAATCAAGGTCTGATGCAAAACATAACAACAAACCATCATGGCCTTATCAACCAAGAGAAAAAAAGCCCTTGGCCTTACAAAAGTAAGTAAATGAAGCCTACTTGAAACAACAATAAAAAAGAGAGCTAAGATGATCAAGTCATCATGGTATGCCTGGAAGCCTAGGGCACAGGCATGAGTTAAACTATGATAGGTGCAGATCTTAGTTGTAGTACTAAGTATTAAAAAGAGAACTTTTGAAAGAAGTGAGGAAAGGTCCCATTTGCATAGCAGTAGAACATATGTGAGTCAGTCAGTCCTGAGAAAGACAAATTGTTATTCCATAAGGATGCCAGTCAAGGTTTTCTCAAGAGAAAAGGAAGCAAAACCTTGGGAAGACACGATACCCTGCATCATCCTTGTCTTACCATTGTCTTCTTCATTTCCAGAAGCAGCATGACTGCCAGATTAGTACTTGTCTCAGAAACTGTTTGGACTAGGACCAGAAATTCCATCCTGAAGCTTATTCCTTGTGAAGGGATGTCACAAGATCAAAGTGCAGGTGGAGAGTAATATAGGAAAGTAGCAGGAGGCAAGGTTTTTGACATATTTTGAATGCCAAATAGATGTGTATTTGAACCTGGACATGATAGGGAGTCACTAGAGTTTATTGCGGGGGGGGGGGGGGGGGTTGACAGGGTTTGTGTGACAAGATCAGATCTTCCTTTTAGGAAAATTATTCTGCTGGTTGAATGAAGGATGGATTAGAGTGGGGAGAGGTTGGAAGCAGGAGATCCATCAACAGGCTATTGTGAAAATCTAAATGTGAGGTGATGAGGGCCCACATCAGATGGTGACAGTGTTGGAGGATAGAAGGGCATATATTTGAGAAGTGCTCCAAAGCTGAAATAAACAGGACTTGACAACAGCTCAGATGGACTGTGGGGCTCCTGGGTAAGAAATAATGAGCAGTCCAGGATGACTTCTAGGTTGTGAACCCGAGGAGGTTGGAGGATGATATTGTCCCCTATGGTAATCATGAAATGAAAAGGTGGGTAGAGATTTTAAGGGGAAAGATAATGAATTCTGTTTTGGCTATACTGAGTTTAAGATGTCTTTTAGACATTCAGTGAAAGGCAGTTGGAAATGCAAGATTGAAGGTCATCAGAGAAATTGGGGGAGAATAGGTATATTTGAGAATCATCAGAATATATATGATAGTTAAGATCACCAAATGAAGTAGTATAGAGGGAGAAGAAAAGTGGGTCGAGGACAGAATCTGGGGTAGGGAGGGAGAGATCCAAGATCAGAAAGCGTTAGAAATTTTCCAAATTGCAGGTCCAGTACCCTAGGCACTGTACCTCCTAATTAAAGGCTGTAGAAATTTAGATTTTTTTCCAGTCTTCCAGGGTCTTACCTTAGTAGGACCCTTAAAATTATATATACAAATATAGAGAAAATATTTTCTCATTTACTTTCAGCAAATGATTTATACTAATTGAAGTATCTGGAAAGTTGTTTACCCCTTGATATAACATTTGTTTATAATAGACATTTAAGATAGAAATCTTTCTGAATTGTATTAGGGGCTCCTCTGTTTTTCATACCACACTCTACTGAATAAACTTTAACTATTTCATGATGGCTTATGAATATTATTAATAAAATCAATTTCAATTTTCATATAGTGAAGCCTATACATCTAGAGATGTGTAGGACTATGTGGTCTTGCAGTAAATTGCTCTAAATTATTTTACCCATTACATGTTTATGTCTGTTTTTCTTTTTCATTTTTTCCTTTCATCTTTTTATTATTTTTTTTTCAGAGCTCAGGCTGGTAGTGTAGAGGTCACTTAAGGGCTTGATACCATTACTGATAGAATCCAAAGTCTTAACCTGTCTCTTTTCTATCCTGTACTGGTTCATCCCTCTTTAGGCAACCTAATGCATCCTCACTTCCAGAAGTGGTTCTGATCTTAGTGTGGATGGACTTGATTGTTCCCCTCCTCCTATCTTTCTTCTTGTTTCTTGTCTGTATGTTTTTTCTTGTTTGTTTAATTATTTGGTTGTTTTAAAGGAAGTGGCCAAAGAGTTGAATTACAAGTAGCTGAGGTCCTACTAATAAGTAATATTGGAAAGTAAGGCACATGCAAATTTCCAGATCATTTGTGTAGACAAGAAATATAATAATAGTCAAAGAAAGGAGAGATTTCTTTTGCTATATTCATTAGGAAGGGATTTAGAGTGTTGTGGGTGAATTAAAAATAATAATTAAGGATTTACTAAATGTATGGTACTATTGCTAAGTGATAGGCAGTTATAGGTCCTTTCCTCAGGGAATTTACATTCTTTTTCTGTTTTTTGTGTTTTTTTTTTTGCAAGGCAATGTGGTTAAGTGACTTGCCCAAGGTCACACAGCTAAGTAATCATTAAATGTCTGAGGGTCACATTTGAACTCAGATGCTCCTGACTCCAGGGCCAGTGCTTTATCCATTGTGCCACCTAGCTGCCTATGCTTACACTCTAATAAAAGAAGATAGCACTCTTAGAAGAGTAGCATTGGAGAAAAAAGACAAATGGAGAGTGGTATGGTGAGACAGGGAAAGATTATCAGAGTCCAGGAGCACAGTTTTGGGAATTCTCATCAGAATTGGGGCTGGAAGTCAAACTATATGACAAAGAATTGATCAGGAAATGGTATAATAGATTTGCTACCAAGAAAGAGAAGGTGAATATCATAAGATCCTGGAAGAGCTTGGATATTAGTTAATTCTTAAGGATAAAAAGGTAGAATTCATAAAATCATAAAATTACAGAATATAAAGAACCATCAAATACTATCTAGTCCAAATCTAGCTCTTTCACCTATAATCTACTTACAGATCTTCAATGATGGAATCTTAGTTGCTTTCCAAGCAAGCTTCTTCAACTTTTAGACATATTCCCCATCTTTCTAAACAGTTCTAAAATTTATGAAGGATTACCTTATATTGACTCCAAATGAACCTTTTCCACTTGTTCCTTGCACAAGGAATTGTGAGAGCAGGGAAATTAATAAATACATTTTTATATGCTATGACAGACTACATAGTAAAGTGAATAGTTAACTGACTTTGTAGTAAGGTAGACTTGGGTTCAAATTTTACCACAGACATAGACTTTTGGTGTGACTCTAGATAATCCTTAATCTCTCCATGATTTAGACAACTTTAGGACTACTAATTGCAGAAAAGGTATCAACCTGAATTAGTAAAAGGAATTTCCTCATTGGTAGAGATAGGTTTTTCCCCTCTAGAATTTCCCATAAAAATCAAATTCAATAACTTATTTGTCCATTGTTATTTACATGTTGTCTCACCCAATATAATATGAACACTTCCAGGGCAAAGTCTCTTTTACCTTTCTTTTTAATCCCTCTGACACAATATTTAGCACATAGTACATAATTGTTGCTTCCCTGCCTAAGTTACTCATAATACTTGTCTCAGAGGAACACTGAAGAGACAGAAGACAAAGATGACAGTTCTCCCTTTATTTTACAGAATGGCAGATCTTAAATATCCTCTTAGTCCCTGGTTTACTCCCAATTCACATCTTGTTGTCCAGTTAGCAAATTAAATAAATGCATCCATGCTCCTGGACACCAGGTGATAAAGTTTACTTCCTCAGGCTAGTACTTCTCATACAATGTTGCTATCATCAGCTTAGTGGAAGTGCCAAAACATAAGGAAGAGATAAGAAGATCCAGAGACTTGATCCAGGAAATTAGGCCAAGGGTGTGCCTGAACAAGAGGGCCACTAGGGCATTCCCAGTCATGCAATTATCTCTCTGTGACCCTCAACAATCTCTTACACATGATAAACATTGATTAACTCATTGACTAACTAGTCATTACACCTATCTTTTTTACCTGGAAAGTTTCTAGATAGTTAACAATAGTGATCATACCCACCTTCCAAGTCTTCCTTCCCCTAAGCTAAACAGTCCCAGCTCACATAACTAATTTAAATGATTATATAGTCCCTAGACCCCTCACCACCCTCCTTGCCTCCTGAAATGGCCAGATATGTTCTGACCTTGACAAATTACCATATAATCCCCACCACCCTTGTTCTGGTCATTGTGTTTCTGTCAATGCAGTCTGGTTTAAAAAAGGAAAATCATTAGGTTTTTGTTTGTTTGTTTTTCTGTTTGTTACATCACATCATTGACTCCTGTTGAGCTTGGAGTACAGTACTCATCCAACCCCTCACACTCCAACATATAAACATGCTGGACAGACTTTAGTGGAATTGAAGATTAATGACCACAGCAGGCTCTTGGTTTTGTTTGTAAAGTCATATGGGATAAATTTGTAGGGAGCAGATGCTCAAAAATGTACATAAAGAAATCAACTCAATATGCTTTCTGGCATCAACATATCTACACATTTAGCCTGGTCTGATCTGCTATGCTAGTATGTCTGGTGGAGATCCACTGCTTAGGAACATCACACACTTTTTTATTATATAGAATGGGAGATTTTTGTTTATTCATTCCTCTTTCCATTCATCTAGAGCACTGATTTTTCAATGCTAATAGTCAGCAATCACATAAGGAAGGAGGCCTTAATTCCATTGTTTCCAATTATTTTGAGCAACTCTTTCATCCACTCTATACTGACCAAATATGTTTCATTTTCTATTATTTATGTGGCTGCTTTTTATACAGACAACAAAATGTCCAGTATCTTATCAACTTAAGACATCATTCCTTATTTCAATCACTGACACTGCTGGCTCCTTGTGTTAAGGATTGGCTGATGCCCTCAGTTCTTGTTTACCTTATCTATACAGTTGCTTACCCAAGTTTGGCCTTCCACTCTCCTTTAGGATACCTTGCAGGATGGATCTGAGGAATAAAAAAACACAAATTCATCAGAAGATAACAGAATGTCTAAAATAGATAGAATTTTAAAGATTTTACTGCCTCATTTTCAGAACTGACTTGTCCAAGGTGGCAGAGCTGGAAGTAGAATACAGATGTCCTGACTCCCAAGCAGATATACATCAGCAGTACACATTTCTGAGGCCAGAAAAAAATGAAAAATTATAATTTCTTTTACTTCCAGGAACTGTTTTTTTTCCTGTTCTGGTCTCATGGACCTCTATAATTCTTAATACTTCAGCAGCACAAATGTCTTGCAATGACAGTAATAGCAGATTGTGGCAGAAGAATCTCCTATGGGAAGAAGCCACTTCTACCCTCATCTAATCCCTTTGCTTAAATTGTGAGATGCTCATTTTGACTTTTCCCCCTAGCTATTTAAGGGTACTCAGAAACAGCTGTAGGAGTAGGTCAGGTAGAGTTATGACCAAAGTTACAAAAATGCTATCACAAGTGAGATGTGAACATAGGTGCTCTAGCTTCAAAATCAGAATTCTATGACATGATAATTTGTAGAAGACTTAATTTCTTCAAATTATTTTGGGAAATCAATGCAAGGACAAATCATTTAACTAACCATAATAAGGTGTTGATGATGTACTCTAAAATATAATATTTAAAAAGGCAAGGTAATTGGGGTCTTTGAAACTTCTTGTTATTGTTTATATTTTATTCTTAAAGAAGACAATGATATCCAGGATGTGACACTGTGAAATACAAGTTAATTGGATTTAAATGAGGGGTATGTGCAAAGTCAACAGTATGACTTTCTCCTCCTGAATCCTATGGGTCCAGTTGCCAGATAGGGATCAGGATAACTCAAGATGGACCTCAGTGTCAAAGGAGATCGAGATTTTTTTTAAGAATGAATCATTAATAGCAATCAGTTTGACTGAGGCAATGATTAAAGTAATTAAAAAAGAAATGAGGCAGAGATGGGACTTTAACCTATTCAAAATAGCAACAATAATATCAACAGTAATGACCATGATAATGGTGATGAAGATGAGGATGAGGATGATGAAGATAATGATGATGAATCTGGAGAGGAAAGACGATCAAAATTTTTTATCAAAGGAAAAACAATTGCTATTTCATTCACTCTTAGTCAATCAGAACCCAAACAATGAGTGATTTGAGAATTGAAAAACAGCAAGATATTTTACCAAATTTCAGTGATCAAATTTTATATTCCTTTTGGTCAGAGCACAATAAAGGAAGGCCCAAGAAAGGTAAAGCTTAATAAAAACATTTTCAGAGACTTCCCTTGGACTGTTCCCAATATTTCCTAGAATTATAGAATGTTGAAACAAGAGGATTCCTTGGAGGGGAAGCTAATTTAATGTTTTCATTGTATTACATATGAGTAAATTGAGAGATAAATTCATTTGCCAAGGTCATACAGGTAATAACATCAGGGTCAGGATTTGAAAATGTTTGTTGCTCATTTAAGGAAAGTTAGTTGAAGAAACTCTAAAAAAACAGTTGTTGCTATAATTTGTCAAATTACCTAGCTGAGACCAGAGGAAAAGAGGTTATTTTGGTAGCATATTGGAGCTGGAAGTGATCTCACATCATCTAATCAAAAAATATTAATGCTAAAGGATAATGTAGGGAGTATTTTGATTTTCAAATTATGCAGATGAGTAAATTGAGGCCCAAGGTGGGAAAAGTGAATTACCCAAGGTATAATAAGTAGTAAGCAGAAAAGCTGAAAGGTAAACCCATGATGTCTGACTTGACATTCAATTCTTTTTCTGCCAACTCAAATTAAGATTCCACACACCCATGTCACTTCAATTGTATCATTTTATAATGGAGGAAACCAAAACTTAGAGATGTGAGTAGCTTTTTTAAGAGATTACTTACTATGTACTAGTCACTGTGCTATGCTCTGGGGAAAAACAGACACAAATAAATTCCATACCTTAAACAGATTACTGCCTAAGTGAAGACAATATTTACAAATGAAAGTAAATGTGTAGGAATGGAGAGATTAAAAAAATGATAGGATAAGTAGATGATCAATAGATGCTAGATATATATATATAGATATTGGGCTAGAGGTCTAAAATAAATCCAATGAAATGTTGAGGCAAGGCACTAATAGCTCTCATTTAGATAGTACTTTAAGGCTTACAAATATCTCATTTTAACTGCACAAATAACCCTAGTAGGAAGATGCTGCTATTATCCCCATTTTACACATGAGGTGACTTGCCCAGACTCACATAACTAGCAAACATCTGAAGTCAAATTTAAATTCAGGTTTTCCTGACTCCAAGCCTAGCATTTTATTCATTGTACCACCTTGCTTTATTACTTACCTGGACACAGATTATCAGAAAAGGAAAGAGAATTGAAAAGGAAGGGAATACATGGTGTGAATATATGGGAGATGGTATATCATGAATGGAAAACAACAAAATTTCTACTGTGGCTGCGTCATAGAATGAATGGAGTAAACAACAAAACAATGAAGCTGGAAAGATAGGTTGGAGCCAGGTTACAAATGACTTGACATGACAAATAGGATTGGTCTACCTTTAGTTTTAATTCTTACCTAGCCATTAGTCACTGCCCTCTTTCTGGGCATTACCCTGGATAAAGTGAGACCTGGGAAAGATCTAATTTATAAAGATCAAGTTCACCCCCTGAATCCTGTGTCATAGCCAGTCATCTTGACTTTGTTTTGTCACTTGACTTTGATGACTCTGAAGGAAAGAGTGAGTGTAATGACTGCACAACTCTGTCTCATTTGAATTCGTCAAGATGTCACCCTATTTTGTCACTGATCCTCTGAGAATATTGGACAAAATTCAACAACAACAACAACAACATAGACTATTTGCTACCAGAGGCTATAGGGAACAATTATATTTTATTAAACATGTGTTGACATACCAGAAAGCACAGTGGGTAAAAGCACAGTCCTGAAGTAAGGAGGGCCTGAATTCAAATTTAGTTTCAGACATTTGCTTGTTATGTGACCTTAGGCAAACTACTTAATCCTGATTGCCTGGCATCCAAGGCCATCTCCAGTCCTGATTCATATCTGGTCACTGGACCCAGAAGAATGCTGAGGAGAAAGTGAGGCTTGTGCCTTAGCCCATTACTCCTCAGTCATATCCAATTTACATGCATTCCTTGGCATCACTTCTCTGGTGTCATTGTCTTTCTACAGAACAAAGGACGAACATCATCATCATCATGCCATAGTCAAATTTTATTTAGAAATATCACTTTGGCAACTATTTGGAAAATGAACTTAAGATGGGGAAAATTGTTTAATTATATGTGGCATGCCATATTAAGTATGGAGATAGAAAAAAAAAAGATGTGTAAAATAGTATTTCTGTCCTCAAGGATTTTTCAACCTGTTATATAACTTTTTTTATAATGCAGGTAGGGAAGGAAGATAGATGCAGCATATAGAGTATTACTTGTTGAAGGTCTCTGAATGGTACACCTGAATAAATAAACCATTCCTTCTTGATAAAAATCATGTGGTTTTGCCTGTAAGTTATTTGTCTCTAAGATATATTTATTACATTATAAATCTCTTTTCATGAAATTATATCAGTCTTTACTACAATAATTTCTTCCTGAAGTTAAACCAATGTAAATTAATTACTATAACAAGGAGAGCAAAAAATTGCACAAAATACCTTAGCTAATATTTGACTTATATGCTAGAAAGAAATGGTTGCCAAATACATCATTGTGTTTGTATATATATTCTTTGTGTTTTTGCAAGGCAATTAGCTTGCCCAAGGCCACCCAGATAAGTAATTATTAAGTGTCTGAGATCGGATTTGAACTCAGGTACTCCTGACTCCAGGGCCTGTGCTCTATCCACTGCACCACCTAGCTGCCCTGGATATAAATATTCTTTTTGTAAATATCATACAAATGAATGAGAGATGATTATGGATAATATTATCTCAAAGCAGCAAAAAGCAGAGGAGAGCAAAATCAGTCTAAAGAAAATAATAAGCTCTCCATCTAAGAAAAGTTATCCTAAGGGTGAAAACAGAAAGAAGACTACAAAAAAAATGGAAAAGATTTGCAAAAATTATTACAAAAAAGTTTTTCTCCAATAAAGGTATTGGAACCATTATACTTGGATCCTAACATCACAATTCCTGTGATTCATATGAATGAAAAATAGAAATATCATTAAAGAGATTGAAGATGAGAAAAAATAGTCAAATGGAATCAATTCCATATAAAGGAGACCCATCCTGGAAGAAATCTAATCATGAAGGACATAAGGGCTCAATTTAGGCTATGTCTAAGAGAGGTGAAGAAGACAATGAGGTGGAGGCAGTGAAAAGGAATCTCAGACCTCATTGAATCCAAAAAATAAGCAACAAAATAACAAAAATTTCCAACCTATATATCTATTCTCTCATATGCACAATAGCTCTTTGAGAGCCTTTAATACCCAAAGTAATGACATTTTCAATGAGGTTATTGAGGGACATTAAGATTTTCTATACACAAACTGGTAACATCCTCAACAAAGGTTTTGTAGGGATCCAGTAAGCTTTTGCTAAGAATATTCAATAATGAACATTATCTTCATCCTAAAATGACAGAATGAAAGATGTTTATAGGAGGTTACAACATGCCATTCAAGAGTTCCAAACCAAATGAAATTTAATTGGGAAATATTTAACAAAATAAAATAAAACAAAACATAAATACCTATATATATATATATATATATATATATATATATATATATATATATATATATATATAATGTTATGTTGTTTTTAAGTCAATTTTGGCCACAGAAATTCATGTGTATGGTTTAGTAACCTCATTTCTACTTGAGTTTGACACTTACAATGTATATCATGTAAGACTGCATTTTGGTCCTTGTTTCTGGATTACAAGAAAAATTCATCTTAGTAGAACAAAATGCCCCCCTACAGTATCTTTTAAAACAAGTTATTTCCCATCCATTTATCAAGATATTTCTATTTCTTTAAAGATATAGCAAGAAATTTAAGCCTCACAATTAAGTGAAGCATAAAATTTGGAGGACTTGGAAAAAAAAGAATTTCTTGTTCTAGAGGATATACAGAGAAGAGTCTAAATTGAAAAGAGATTCCCTGAAAATGGTTATGGATGACATTGATTGCATTCATCACAAAAACCCAGAAAATATAAATGGATTATGAGCAGAGACCAAAGGTAAAAGAAGGAGGAGAGTGGGCTAATTACTTTGGAAAAGTTGCAAAATCAGTAAGAAAAGCACTTATAAAATGCTTACTATATGTCAGATGTTCTCCTAATTGATGGGGATATGTTAAAAAAGGCAAAAGCAATCCCTGCCCTTGAGGAACTCACATTCTAATTATTGTTCAGTCATTTTCAATTGTGTCTAACTTCATTTAAGTTTTTTTTTTTTTTGGCAAAGATATTAAAATGGTCTGCAATTTCCTCTTCCAGCCCATTTTACATATAAGGAAACAAGCAAATGAGGCTGTGTCTTGCCCAGGTTCACATAGCTGGTGTCTGAGGCTAGATTTGATCTCAGAAACATGAGTCTTCCTGATTCCAGACCAGGCAATTTTTCCTCTGTGTTACCTAGCTGTTCCTTAACATTCTAACACAGAACACATTTATTGATCCAATATTTCTTCTAATAGCACAAGCTAACTTTTCAATGCAAACATTTTACTAACTGTGTTCTATATGGCAGTTAAACTTGAAACACTGCTATTGCTGAAAAAAAATAAAGTCTTGCAAAGCACAAAGAGTGATGGAAAGGTGCATGGTGAGTGTGTGAGTAAGCTGTAATATATGACCTTAAAGAATGATTTCTTCAAAGACATGAAAAAGAGAAATTAGCTCTTTTCACATGTCAAGAGTGAGGAATGAGAGTGAACTCTTGGTCCCCTCTGTGTCTAGAGAATCGGAGAGACTTCCTTGGACAAATATCAAGGGTAAGAATCACTACAGATAGTTAGGCATGAATGATTTTCCATTTTCATTACTGTAGTGAAATCTTATACTGGCAAGATCACATATGGATTTGAATCTTTGAATATGGTTAATCTACAAAACTTTCTCATATTGTGGTTGGGCTTTGGGATAAGCAGTCTAGTCATAGGGGCTCATGTATCTTAGAACACTTCTTGAAATTAATGCCTTCAGTTATTGATTATCTGATACTGATCACTGTATATAATTTGCCTGTATGTATTTGCTCAAATGCTTTCTCTTCTACCAAATAAGCTCCTCAATGGAAGTAGATTATCTTTTGCCTTTCTTTGTATGCTCAGAGTTTAGCACATAGTAGGACTTGATAAATTCTTATTGACTAGTAGATACAAAAAATAGTTAAGACAAGGTCCCTGTTACCTACTAAGCAGGCACTGCTAATCATCCCTAAAACAAAGACTATTTTGTGTATTTAGTATATGTGGTATAGAAATCCACACCCTTACAAGGATGTTAGTATTATTGCTTAAGTCTTTTTCAGTATGATGAAAATGATGAAGACCGTGTCATCAGGGAAGGCACATGAATTGGATTTGAGTGGGGGAGGGTGCTGTGCTAAATCACCAGACCCACTTTCTCCTACAGAGTTATCTGGGTCCAGTGGTCAGATAGGGTCAGGATGATTGGAGATGGCCCTGAATGCAAGGAAATAAGAATTAAGCAACTTTTCCAAGGTCACACAACTAGTAGTGTTCAAGTGTCTGAGGCTAGATTCGAACTTCCATTCTCCTGACTACAAGGCCAGTGCTCTATCCACTAAGCCACCTAGCTGCCTCTTTCAATATGACTTGACTCTGAATGAGGAAATAAGGAAAAATGATCCCTCCTGAAATGAATCCATTAGTAAGTTAGCATAAAATGCCTTTAAGTACAGTGTAATGTTCTTTAGTATGGTAGGACCTATGAGTCCCTGAGAGGATACACAAAATCATTAAAGTTGTACTCAAAACCTTTCTAGCTTGGGATGACTTGAAAAAGTTTAAGAATTGCTATTGTAACCTTCAAAACTATGTGCCATTGATGGGACACACCGAAAAAGACTTTCATGGAAAGTAGCTTTAAAACATTTTCATATGTCTATAAGGAGGGCTGTGAATGGAATGGTCAGAGCTAAGAACTGTCCTTGGTCCTTATATTAGATTGTAATCTCCAAAGTAAAAGTTATGCAGAGCTGAAGACGCTAAAAATGGGGAGAGAGTAGAAAGGCTATCAATCCAATCTGATCCAATTTAGCAAATGTTTCTTAAGTACTCTTTATATAAGGCACTGTTCTAGACATGAAAGCAAAGACAAAAATGAAGTGGTCTCTCTGTTCAAGGCATTTCCAGTCTAATGAATGGAAGACAATATTTACACAGAGATAATGCTCTCACATCTTTGAGACATCATGAGTCATCATATAATTGATACAAAGAAAAATAGCCCATAACTTGTTTCAAAGGAATAAGAAAGCAGTAAGAGAGTAACAACCAACCAAGACCATCCAGATTACATAGGAGGTAGCACTTGAGCTGAAGATCAAAGGAAGAAAAGGAATTTAAGAGGCAAATGAAAAACATAAGCCAAGGAAAGCTATTATCATCACTATTTGCTTCAACAGAGGCAAAGAAATAGGAAAATATTATGTCAATTTCAAAAACTACTTAGTCAAACATTTTGGATAAAATGTAGACTGTGAAAGGAAAAAAAATTAATTGTTGGGCATGTGGAAGTCAGATAATAAGTTTAAAAGTTGCAATGAATTTACTTTTTTTAATCTAAAAGTGATTAGATATAGACTAGCTGTCTCTGGTAAAGCTGATTTTTACCATTTATAAGATTTTATAAATAATATCAGTAGTACATGTACCCTTAACATCCACCAGGTCAAGGATTGTACTTTGAAACCAACTGACTTGTATGAGTTTCTGGTGCAGAGATGGCAGAAGAGATATGGAGTAGAAGAGATGAGAGTAAGGTTATATGTCATATTCTCCCATTATCCAAAAAATAGAATCATATATCCACTGATTTCAGTTACCAAGGACAAAAATTATTTTTGTCTCAACCTCTCAGTCTATGGTATATATTTCATTGATACACAAAATTTAATAGGATCTGAGATTGAATCAGTTTTTATACTTTCATTCTATGGGTGCGGTAATTAAGTGCCCAAATGCTTGAGGTAACTTGACCAAATGACAATAAATGACAGTCTAGACTCAAACACAGGCAAACATTGTTCTCTGACCCTTCTATCTAACAATCTTTTAAGGCACAAAATTTTTCCCACTCCCTACATTAGGAATAAAGTAATAGCAGTCCCATATCTGGGTAGTTCTGGGGTCAACTGTTGCTTCTGATAAATAGAAGATAAGTGACTTCAAGGAAATCATCGAATCTCTTCATGTTCTAGGCAACTATCAAATATTATAAAAACCTTGCAGAAAATCTGCATAATCTGAGTTGGAAGAGGGTGTTTTCTCACCCAGAAGTTTCTTATACAAATGAAACTGTAGCTTTAGTCACTATCCCTTCACAGTGTAGAAAATAAATCAGGCAAAAAAAATGCTATGGGTGGGGGATAAGTAGCTAGAGGAGGGAAATGAGCTGATAGGCCTCATTCTTTTAAGTAACTTATTGTTGCATGAGTAAATCCATTTGCCAACCTCATCTTAGTACAACACCTTGCTGCTAGTGGCAAGTTTCTTTTTCAACTTGTTGTATATGAAATATTAAAATTCAAGGTAAATCGAGAACACTGAGATCAAGTCATTTGTTAAAATATCAGCATGCCAAGAACAGCTGGTTTCTAACCTACCCAGAGGAAAAAAAAATAAAAGTCTTCTTGAATGTTTCTGGCAGATCCTGTCATCTCTTCCTCATGCCAAGTGACAAGTGAGCTGTTCAACAGGGCTCCGAAAAAAGTTCAAAACATATTGTGCAGCAGATGCTTGGAAACTATTATTCAGTGACTCAGTGTGGGCCCCCTACTGCCCTCTTATTCCCTTGAAGCAATTTATGACCTGTTCTCTCTTTGCATCCGTTATACTATGACTGCATTAATTCCCATGATGCATTAACCTCACCTCTGCCTTCAATTTATCTGACAACTCCCCTCTTCCACTCCACATCACTGGGTTACCATCACTCTACCGCTCCATACATACACATTATCTTCTTTACACTGTCTCCAGCATCTCTAAAATGACCAATTTGTTAAATACTGAACTTTGATCTAATTTACTAGTTATGATCCTTTCCCCTCTAGTTCCCTATAATTCCTCCAATGGGACTTGTTTCAGAGGATAAAGATCTTTCTTCTCTTTTCCAATTTCCCAATCAATCTCACCTGAATTAACCTGGGTTTTCACTTTATATGTTGCTCACCCTACAATAAGTCCTATACATTGTCCTTAGATCTACATGTCAGAGTTATTCAGTAGTGTTCATATAATGTTCTTCCATTTCTTTCAATGATATTTTATTTTTGACATATTGAATCTATAAAGCACTCTGCATTTATAGATTTTTGTGGAAGTTGTGACTACTAACTACATAGTAGAAAATATTAGAAACTAGAGATAGAAAAGTCTTATTAGGGTGTAAAATCCATCCCTAGACAATGTAAACTGCTGCATGTTATCCAATATTTATCAACCACCAACAATGTACCTCACCCTTTAAATACAGGAGAATTGGGTTTAACCCTTGCCCCATCCATTCACAGTATAAATGACCCTTAAAAACAAAGGCTATAGTATATAAAAAATAATTTCATGATGTAGTATTTTTCCCACTGATAAATTTTCCCTGGTATTTAGCTTCTGTGTCCATTTGGCAGGGTTAATTCAATTTGCTTCTAGTTAAAGGTAAGAATCAGAAGCATAAAAAGATTCTTATGTATTCTGATGACTGAGTGTGATTTTCTTTTCTGAAAGTCATAGTGAAACAATGGTTGACTCACAAGTCAGAGAACTTGGATTCTAATTCTTCTGATAACAGTATTTTTTTGTAATCTTAGACAAGTCGCCAAATCTCCTAAACTTTCAGTTTCTTTATCAATAAAATGTGGGTATTGAACCAGATGGCCTATTTCTAAATCTAAAACAATGATCCTACCATCCATGGGTTTTTTCCCCTATTTCTGATCAGTAATTCAAAACAAACTGCAAAGTTGTTAATTTTTGTGAAATACCATAGGTAGAAGATCCTACAGTTTTCTCCTTTTCTTCTTCCTTGACTTCTGAGGATAATGATAATTCACAGTTCTATAATGGCTTAAGGTGTATAAACATCTATGATACATATGTAGAATAAGCATTAATTTCCTCATTTCACAGAAAAAGTTACTGAGAATCAAGAAGTTTAAATGACTATCCAAGGGCCACATAGTAGATAACTTTAGTCAGAAAGGCAGTGGATTAAACTTGATTTTGCTGCTTATAACTTGTGTGATCTTGGGCCAGTCATTTCATATATTTTGGATTGAATTACTTAATTTGAAAAATGAAGAGATTAGACTAGATCAAAGGTTTTTAGACTTTTTGGTGTCATAGAACATTTTGGTAGTCTGGAAAAATCTTTGGAGCTCTTCTAGGTGGATCAGAGGAAAGAATGTTGTTGCAGCATCAGGAAAACCTGAGGTCAAACACAGTCAAAGATACCCAAACTGTAAAGCCTTGAGTAAGTCACTTAACATCTACTGCTTCAATTTCCCCATTTAAATGGAGCTGGTCATACCAACCAACTTCACTGCAAATTTCATCTTAGAATAAATCAGATACTATTTGCATAGGTTTAAGTAATGACTGGAACACAGTAGGTTCTTAATAAATATTTGTCCCCTTCCTTCCTTTTTCAGAATATTTTTAAAAGTACAAAATAAAATACATAGAATTAAAAAGGAAAACAATTAGAGTTACTAGAATGTTAAAAGGCCTAAGTTCACAGAAACCAGGTTAGGAATCCCAGGCTAGATAATTTTTTCTTTACAATACCTGTAAATAAAATATCATTTGATACCTGATGAGCTCAGGTCTAATGCTTACATATGAAGTGCTCCTTCTGCAACATTTAATGGTAATGGTGATAGTGATAGGAATGGTGATAATGACTAATTTTGGTGATTATTAGTTTTAAGCAAACCTCCAAGATGACAAAGATCATTTTTGTTTCAAAAGTAGGATATTCAATATTCAATAATGATCCTCAGTTTATGCTCACCCTACCAGCATGAACAGCACTAAATATGTTAGTGAGCATTACTACATATATATATGATATATATTTATAAAATATATATAGCACTCATTAATTTATATATTATATATAGGTCAATGATGCTTTTTCTCTAGTACTCTAATTTAGTGAACATGAACAATCACCAGACAAATAAACACATGATATTGTGTTGACCACAAGTTATGTATGGATAAATTAATATTTGCACAACTCTGCTATCCTGAATCCTAGTCCAGGAATTTTTCCACAGACCTATGGTTGTATATAAAATAGCAAAGCTTTAAATTAAAATTCCTTTTAAAAAAATGAAAGCATTACCTGGCTTGGTTAGGCAACAACATATAATGATTCTTCATGGCTTTCCTTTAGCAGAATAATTGATCTGGGCACTTGTTCTCATGTTAAACCTAGCTTTATTGCCTATCCTCACTTCCACTTAACCCTATCCTCAACCTCCCCACCCCTCAATCAAGGAAACAATGAACATAATAAGGTTAATACAATCACCTGATTGAATGTTTTGCTTCCCCCGCAATAGAAACCCAAACTATGTATATAAAGTATATAAACCAAGTGTCTCAGGCTGCAATTTAAAGGCTATTCTCCTGTCTTGCCTTCCAAAATGAAGTGGCAATTACTCTGAATTCTGAAACAAAGAATGAGAAAAATATGACCCCCATGAAATTTGGCTGCTTATAAATGAAGCATTGATTGTTACATCTACTGCCAGGGGGAAATGTACCCTGTAGTCTTGCACTCTCCCTCGCCCAACCCCTCCCCGCACTTTCCTCTGCTCCTTTTCTTCACAATGTAGGCTACAAGGGGATTAATTCATCACTGAAACTTTAGATGCATAAACATTGAGACTCAGCGGTCAGTGAAACCAATCTAACAGAGCAATAGTGTCAAATATAACTAAAAGTTCCAACCTCAGAATGACTAATCTAAAGCATCATCCATTTGTGGAATGATAGAAATTCAAACTAAATTGATCACCATCATTTCCTTAAAAATCCATGAAATTTACTTTAAATAACAACTATATCGAAAGGGGTTCAGTGCAACCCAATGATAGCATGTATTAAAAGTCAAAAACCTGGATTCTGCTCCTAAATGTCTGCTGAATAGCTGTGTACCCAAGGCCAAATTTAGAGTGGGAAGGAACCTCATTGACTTCAATCCTCCCATCTTAAAGATAAGGAAAATGAGACCCAACAACATTATGTAAATTGCCCAGGGTGACATAGCTAAGATTGCACCTTAGGCTGTTTTTGAATTCATGTCTTCCTGACTCCAAGTCTAAAAGTCTGTCTACTATGTCAACAAGATGCTTCTTTTCCCTCAGCCTCAGTCTCTGAATCTTTACAATGAGAGTCTGACTAGATCATCACATTTACAGATGAAAAGGACTTTGAAGATTATACACTAAAACCCCTTCATTTTACAGGTGTGGGAAATGAGCATAAGGGAGGGAATCAATTTCCCTAAAGCCAAAGAGAGGCAATAAGGATATGAACCAGCATTTGAAACTCAGGTTCTCCAAATAGTAAAATTTGATGTCTCATATATTTCTATTACATCTCCCACTAACCCATTTCGGAATGTGTCAATTACACCCTCCTTAAACCTTAATTTTGGATTTTAAAAAATCCAAGATAGAAAGAAATTGAGCTGTCTTTTCATGTTGGATGCTCCACCGAACATTCTGCACAATTTTTCAGAGAAATATGATTTGATCTGAGAACATCTGCAAAATTCTGGAACACATTTTCCCCAGTGCTTGACTTTAAGCTTAATGCACCAGACATTCTCCGACAGATTCTGTGACATACTATTGAACAAACATCAGTTGGGCTTGTGTGTGGAAGAGCTTAAATGTGAATTGAAAAGCGGCCAGTTTAACCTTATCATTAATTCTTAATTAGCTTGTTTGATATTGTGGATAGAACAATTGTTTTAAAAATGAACTTTTTTCTCTCTGATATTTCAAATTGTTTCCTCTTCCTATGGATTTTTGTTTCTACAATAGAATTTAGATGATTTGAAAAATCACCTGCATTCCTAAACATGACTGCATGTACTCACATGTGAACAGAGAGACACATGCACAAAACACAAAAGGAATTCAAGAAATAGCTAGGAAACTTTTCCAGGGATGATTCTTCAAGGGGGAAAGATTTTTAGCCTAAAGGAAGTTTGAATATAGGCATGCCAATCTACAAATATACTATAGTGGCAAAGCAAGTGTAAAACATTTCAATTAGTTAAATAATGAAAAAACAAAGAACTGGAAGGAGTAAAGATCTTCATATTTTTGAAATTAGAAAGCACATTTCTTGCAATAATATAATTAGGTATTTAGTAAAAAATGTTAGTCTTATTTTATAAATGAAGAAACTGAAATTTGAAGAAGTAAATCAATTTATCCAGAGCAATATGAACAATTACTAGAGGAACAAAAATTAAAATCAGGTCTTCTGTTTTCAAGTATGCTATACAATTAAGTCTGATGCTCCTAAAATTAACATGAAGTTTTCCATTAAGAGAGACTATAGCTTATAGAATGTATGTGTAGAAATAATTGTTTTAAGACTAGGCATTGATACTCTTCAGGCTGCTATCACGACAGTCTCCATTAAGGAAACCTGCAAATTCAAGGAGCATACATGTGGAAAAATAGAGATGGTAATTTTCCAAAGGTTGATACAACTGTATCACCCAAGTAATATTTTGCTGACTAACACCTTGTTTTTCCGACCTCCCCCAAATTTTGCCCTGACATGTAAATCAACCATCTCCAGGGAAGTAATCCAAAATCATAATATAAGAAAGTACACTTTGAAGTACCTTCATCCTGGAGTATTTATACTAAATGGAGCTATGTCTCTATACTCCTCAAAACATCATTGACGTTATGTGATATGCTTACTCTCTGTAAGTGTGGTGTTTTCCTGAATTGTATATTTGGATCCTGTTTTCTCCTCTCTCTCTCTTCCTTCTCTCTTTCCCAATACTTGAAATCATGCTTTACATTGAATTGACTCCCATCATTTTATATATCTTTCTCAGCACTCAAATTCATTAAGAGGTTGTTTTCCAAACATCTCTATCTGACCCATATGGCCTTTTGTTAGACATAATCTGGGTACTCCAACAAGAATTTAACCTATTAAAAGCTCTGCCTGATTTAAAGGGGTAGGTCACTGCAAGAAAGTCCTCCCACAAAGTACAACTTTATGGCATAAGTATTAAAAAAAAGAAAGTACTCTTAAGGAATCTTATAAAAGTTGCCAGTTTGTTTTCTGACTACCTAACAAAATAGGCATCCCTCTTTCTTATCTGTTTTTAACCTGCTTGATTACTAATTTACATAGAGATACCCTTTTGCTATCTTTAGTCCCCATTTCCTTCATTTCATCTAACAAATATGCTTTCTCTTTAAATCTACTCTTACTGATCAAAAAATAATATTTATTAAAAAAACACAAAATATTTTTTTTTATTTTAGGGTTATTTCCTTTTACTTTTCTCTTTCTGTGTGTCTGTCTCTGTCAAATATGGTTCATTGTTTTTATCCTTTATCATTTTTCTTCCTTCTTTGTTACTTTTAGACTAAGTTCATTTTCAATTTCTAATTACTGCAGGCAGATCAAACTATCCCTAGTCTGTGTATAATAATTGAAATTTCATTTACAAGACAAAGAGTCAGAACTATGGTGATTAACAGAGAAGTATCCCCATCCTGCCTGCATTAGCCATCCAATAAAGTGAGAGGTATTAAGGTTAGAGAGATACAAAAAAGTTTGCTCTATTCTGGTTAATGTGACCTCTAAGTTTTAGACCTAGATATTTTCTCTGATCCACACCTGAAACTTCTCCAAAACAGAAATTATGCACTATACATAAAATAACTTCAGCTATCTCTATGGTTTGGGAGACCCGGAACATAAAGGAATGTTAAAGAATAACTATAACAAAAAACAGAAATAAGAACCAATGCCTTCATTGAGCTCACTCAACATTCTGTCCACCATCAAGTAATTGGCAGTGAGGCTGTACTAGCTAACCCAAAGTCTTTGATTCATGAGCTTGCAGTAAAATCTAATCATAATTCTGATTTTTCCTTCCCGCTTTCCTCAAGATTAGAACTCCAAGTTGTGGATAATGGCTGGGGTTGTGGCAGGCAATGACACATCAGTCTTCTGTGCTAAAAACAGATATCTCAAAGAAAGCAGAAAAATAGGAAAGGGTTTGAAAAAGAGCTCAATTCCACAATTCTACTCTTTCTTCTAGCATTCTGGAAATCAACTTACAGAAATCAATTCCATAGCAGAACCACTGTATGGAATATGGAATGACTCTCTAAAAGGGAAGGGGGAAAAATAATGGAGATAGCTATGATGATATAAGAAATAGCAAAATAATACTTAAAATCAAAAAAGTTTGTTGTTCATAATCAATAAGGTAATTTGTCTGAGCCAGTTGGTGTCAAAAATAGAAATGATGTAGTGAGGAGTATGTTGATGTCGAGACTGGGATGAAAATTAGCTATAAGCTGGGTAGCTGTATCTAATAGCCAGTCATAGATGTGGCTCTGACATCCTGGTGAGAGTTGAGACTGAATATGTAGATTAGAAGGCATCTAAATAGAGGTGATAATTGGAGGTATGCAGGAGATCACCAAGGGAGAGGTTTCAGAGAGGTACAATTTCTTAAAAATGATTACATCTATGTCTCTCCTTGTTATGCAGTCATGTAGTATAAAGAAGGACCTATTTCTTTAGAAACTTTAATCCAAGGTCATGATGACCCATATTTGTAATGAAAATCAGATTTCCTTTTAGAAGAGAAATCCATATATTTCAAAGATTAAATAGAATGATTCTTGAAAAAAATGTCTAGTTTTTTAAATATGAGATTGAAAAGAAACCAAGATTAGACAAATATGCTTTTGTGAGACTTTTTTTAACCAAATCAGAATTTTTTCTGAATTTGTTTTTGGATTTTTGGGTTTTTTTGTCTTGCTTTATAATATTTTGATCATCAGGGACAAACAAACAGATGTTGATGGCCTTCCTTCCTATGTAAAGTATGCTAGAATGCTAGAAACCTTCAAATACCTTTTAATCTAAGCTATTATTATTATATCTCTACTTATTAAACTTCTACCTACCTTTCCTTAATCACCCTATCAGAATTCTTATCAATTCTCTCAATACTTTGACAGTTAGGCTATTATAAATTTACTCCATTCAGTTTTGTGTACACCTTGTGTCTTCTATCATGTGTTGTGTGAGATTAGAAAGCATATCTTCATCTAGAATTCCTCCTTGACCATAGTAGGTACATAATAAAAGTTGAATTTCTAGTCCTATGACTCATAGTGACTATGCTTTCTTGTGGTAGTGAAAATCTTGTTATTGACTCACTTGATCATAAAATATATTCTTTTGAGCTTTAGTGAATGATTTTTTTTGTCACTATTTCACGACATGGTCAAAATGTTATCCATTGGTGGTCAGTCAGTTGTGTTGGGTCTCTTAGCTGAGCTCTTCCCTGGTTAACAGACACTATCATAAGATTAGAGGATTTAAAGATAGAAGGAAACTTAGAATTCATCTAATACAATTTTCTCATTTTATAAATCAGGAATTAGATCAAAAAGATTTTCAGACTTGCCAAGTTTATATAGCTAGGAAACAGGTAAGTCAAAATTCAAGCCCAAGTTCTTTGATTCCAAATCTATGCACCTGTTATGGACCCACTATTATCATTTAAAGCTCCCTACATTTTGCTAAGTTTCATGGATAGGTTTTATTTCAAATATTTCTTTTTTAGCAAAGTTTTACCTCTTCTGTTGTAACACACATATATGTGATTATATATTTAGGCATATTTATATGAACATAATATCATTTTATTTATAATTTCCCTATCTTTGGATGTCACTATTCTTGGCTTTTTTAAAAAATTGCAAACAACTTTTCTAGCTTTAGTACTTTTAAAAATGAATTTTATTGTTATTTTTACAATCCCCAAATTCACTCCTATATTTCTTCCCCTCCCAGACATTAATGTCATAAAATAATTTCTTTATATAAAAAGAGTTAAAAAATTCACCAAAATCTAAATATCAAAAATAAAACAATATATATGGTCCATACATATCCAAGGACCCTTCTTCTAGCCTCCCCACTCCCACTCCCTCCCCTACACATGTATAACACACATACAGATCTCTGCAAATAAGTAGGAGAAAATGTCTTCCAAAATCTATTTTTGTGGGGACCATGCTACTTTTATGTAATTTTTCAATATGATTCCTAATTATTTTGAGGTGGTTGTTCTTTCCATTGAGGTTGCTACTCATTCTGTTTATTGCTTTCTTGGTTCTGCTGTCTTCACTTTTCCATCAATAGAAAACACTTTCAAGAGAATATAGGATAACCCCAATTAATACTCTGCCTTCTCGTTGCAATGGATTTTTTTTTCATGTTCTCACCTCCAAGTAATTTTCCACATATACTAGATACTGTCCGCATCTAGGAATAAATTCATTTTCCTCATTCCTGTTTGTGACTGACATATTTTTTAGGTTGTGGTTTGCAAGACTGATGGGCCAGAGATAGTTACTTCCTGTTAGTATTTAGGGTTAAAATTCAGAGAAATAGTCACCAGTTGAACAATTATGTCTCAG
Source organism: Macrotis lagotis (assembly GCF_037893015.1). Lineage (NCBI taxonomy): Eukaryota > Metazoa > Chordata > Mammalia > Peramelemorphia > Peramelidae > Macrotis > Macrotis lagotis. The sequence continues at coordinate 137,858,474 of NC_133658.1, forward strand.
CTCTGGTCCTCATTCTCTAAATATCTAGTATACTCATTGGCATGAGTTAAGAGGAAAGTGGAATAATTTTCCAATCAATTTTGTTTTCTAATTTCCCCATAAAAGAGAAAACCAAAAGTAAAAGAAAAGCATCAAATTCCTAAAATTAGGCAGCATGGCAAAGCAAAAAGAATGCTAGATTTGGACTGAAACAAACTTGATTCAAATCCTGGTTCTATCACCTATGACCTGGGCAACTTTAATCAAAACATTTGATCTCTATAAACCTCAGTTGTTTTTTTTGTTGTTCATTTGTATAATGAGTGAATTGGAATCAATAGCTCTGAGTTTCCTTCTAGCTCTAAATCTAAGTCCATAACTATTGAATATTTCTAAATGAAAATACAGCATTGATTGATCAATATAAATTGTTTACAGTTAGACCCATGGAAAAATAGGAGACTTAATTAGATTCAAGTCATTAATCAAATTCTTGTCATAAGAATTGAGATTGAATCGAACCCTGGATTTCTGCTCTGCTTGAGAGAAATAACTGACCCTGAATATTTTATCCATTGGAATATTTGGGACTTGTTCACATTGTCTGTAGCTCCCAAACCTTGATTTAGTTTGTTGGTTATTTTAAAACCCTAAGGGGTAAGGTAAAAAATGAGTATAATTATAATTTGATGTAATTTGGGACATTGCTGCTTATATCAAACAATCAAGTAATCAATCTGTGTTGATATTTTGATAACAATATGAGCTTATCAACCAATCAAATAAGAAAATTGTGATTGATGATACCTGATTAATAGTACTGGAGTGATAAATAATACTAGATGAAGATGCACAAATATTTATAATTTTAGAGGGAAAGAAGGGAGAGTGTGAACACAGACTAAAGTCTATTCAATAGATTTAGCTCAGAGAGGGAAGAAGATACATTTCCATTTAGGTTTAAAAATCTATTCTAATCTACAGGGTAGGTGGGGAGGAGGAAAGGGAAAGATAAAGGAAGAAGGGATTGATAAAAGGGAAGGCAAAGGTATAAGTGAAAATAAACTGAAAGCTAAATTGTAAAAGAAAAGTTAAAAGGGGAAGGGAGTAAAATTTTGGTTAGGAGGTCTAAGAGGAAAGGAAAGAGAAAAATATAAATGAAGAAAAATAACACAGAGGGAAAGACAGAATTAGTAATCTCAACTGTAAATGTGAATGGGATGAACTGACCCATAAAAATAGCAGAATAAATTAAAAACCAAAATCCTACAATATGTTGTTTACAAGAAACACATTTGAAGCAGAGATACACATAGGGTAAAGGTAAAAAGTTGGAGCAAAATACATTATGCCTCAGATATTGTAAAAAAAAATCAGGGGTGGCAATCCTGACCTCAGATAGAGTAAAAGCAAAATTCAATCTCATTAAAAGGGATAAGGAAGGAAACTAAAACTTTTTAAAGGCACCTTTAGTGATGAGGTTATATTATTATTGAATATATATGTGCCTAGTGGTAGAGTATACAAATTCCTAGAGGAAAAGTTGAGCGAATTACAAGATGACAGAGAGCAAAACTTTAACAATGGGGGACCTCAAATTCCTTCTCTCATAACTGGATAAAACTAACCACAAAAAAAACAAAAAGGAAGTTAATAAGGTGAATGAAATCTAAGAAAACTTAGATATAATGTTTTAAAAAAGAAAACTTAGATATGATAGACCTCTGGAGAAAACTTAATGGGAATAGAAAAAAATATACCTTTTTCTCAGCAATATGACACCTTCATCAAAATTGGCCATGTCCTTGGGCACAAAAACCTCATAATCAAATACAGAAAGGCAGAAGTAATAAATACACATTTCTCAGATAATGAAAATTATATGTAATAAAGGGTCAAGGAAAGATAAAGAAAAAACAATTGGAAACTAAATAACAATCTTACATAATGGGTTGATCAATCAGCAAATAATAGAAATAATCAATAATTAAAATACAGATGAGACATCATACCAAAACTAATGGGATATAATCAAGGCAATTTTGAAGGGAAACTTTATATCTCAAAATGTCTATATGAATAAAATAGAGAAAGAAGATCAATGAATTTGGTATGCCACTAAAAAACTTAGAAAAGGAAAAAATTAAAGATCCCCAGTTAAATGTCTAATTAGAAATTCTGAAAATCAAGGGAGAGATTAATAAAATTGAAAGCAAGAAAACCATTGATCTCATAAATAAAACTGAGTTCCTTTTATGAAAAAGTCAATGAAATACGCAAGTCTTTGTTTCATCTGATTTAAAAAAAGAAAGAAGATAATAAAATTACCAGTATGAAAAACAAAAAGGGGAATGAGCCATCAGTGAGGAAGAAATTAAAGAGATAATTCAGAGCTACTTTGCCAATAGATTTTCTGACCTGAGTAAAATGGTTGTATATTTACAAAAATATAAAGTGCTCAGATTAACAGAAGAGGAAATAAAATACTTAGATAACCCCATTTCAGAAAAATAAATTGAAGAAACCTTCAAAAAACTCCCCAAGAAAACGTCTGCAGTTCCAGATGGATTTACAAGTGAATTCTACCAAACATTTAAGGAATAAATAATTCCTGTTCGAAAAATTCAAATTCTGCCAAATTTCTTTTATGACACCAACATAATATTTATACCTTATACCAGGAAGAACCAAAACAGACAAAGAAAAAATATAAACCAATCTTTCTATTGAATATAAATGAAAATAACTTGAATGAAATTATAGCAATGAAACCACAGCATGTTATTACTAGTATAATATACCATGATCAGGTAGAATTTATACCAGGTAGGCAAGGATGATTCAATAGTAGAAAAACACTCAACATAATTGAACAAATCAATAGAAAACCAACAGAAATCATGTGATTATCACAATAGATTCTGATAAAGCCCTTGATAAATATACAACATGGATTTGTATTAAAAACACTAGAAAGATTAGGAAAAATGGAATTTTCCTTTAAACATTAAATAGTATCTATCTAAAACCATCAACAAATATTATATGTAATGGGAATAAACTTGAAGCATTTCAAATAAAATCAGTGTTGAAACAAGGATATTCATTTTCGCTGTTACTATTCAATATAGTATTAGAAATGCTAGCTTTAGCAATAAGAAAAAAAATTGAAGGAATCAGAATTGACAATGAGGAAGCAAAGCTTTCACTCTTTGCAGATAACATAATGACATATTTTGAGACCTCAAGAAAACTCATTTTAAAAACTCCTTGGAACAAATAACAAATTCAGCAAAGTATAAGGATATAAAATAAACTCACATAAATAACCAGCATTTCTATATATGAAAAACAAAACCGAGAAGCAAAAGACAGAAAGAGAAATTCCATTTAAAGTAACTATAGACAACATTAAATACTTGGGAATCTACTTCCCAAGACAAACTCAGACACTATATGAACACAATTAAGCACTTCTCACCCAAATAAAGTCAGATCTAAATAATTGGAAAAATGTAAATTGTTCATTTTCAGGTTGAGTAATATAATAAAAATGATATTTCTAACTAAATAAAATTACCTATTAAGTGCCATACCAACCAAACTACCAAATAACTATTTTACTGAGCTACAAAAATACTAACGAAATTCATCTGGTGCAACAAAAAAGTCAAGAAAAAAGGAATGAAGGTACCAGATCTGAAACCACACTATAAAGTAGCAGTCATCAAAACTACTTCTACTGGTTAAGAAATAGAGTAATGTGATCAAAGGATATGAACAGACAGTTTTCAGATGAAGAACTTAAAGCTATAAATAAATAATCGTATAAAAAAAAGTTCCAAATCATTGATTAGAGAAATGCAAATTAATACAATGAAGTATCATCTCACACCTATTAGATTGGGCAAGATGAGAAAAAAGGAAAATGATCAATGTTGGAGAGCATTAGGATATTGATGCATTGCTAGTGGAGTTATGACCAAATCCAACCTTACTGGAGAGCAATATGGAACTATGCTCAAAGAGCAATAAAGCTGGTCATACACTTGGACCCAGTATTTCCCAATTGTAGGCCTTATCCAGAAGAAATCATAAAAGAAGGGAAAAGTCCTACATGTTCCAAAATATTCATAGCAGCTCTTTTTGTAGTGACAAAGAATTGGAAATTGAAGGGATGCCCATTAATTGGGGAATGGTTAAACAAGTTACTGTGGAATAATATTGTTATATTAGAAACCATAAGTGGTCAGACTCTAGAGAAGCATGGAATGACTTACAGGATCTGATGCTGAGAGAAGGGAGTAGAACCAAGAGAACAATGTACACATCAACAATAACTTTGTGAGATGAACAACCTCAATGGAAGCAGCTCTTCTAAACAATTCAGAGAGCTAAGACTGTATTAGACTGGCTATAAACTACATTATTCCCAATCACATGAAGAATCAAAACAAAACACACACACACACACACACACACACACACACACACACACACAAACCAAAAAAATCCAACAAAAACAACCTTTCAGAACTTTTCTGAACACATTATAAAAATTATCTCTTATGTATCTTTCCCTTAATCCTAATTCCTCATAGCAAAAATTATTAATTTGTAAACATGTTTATCAATATATATGTGTACAATGTTAACCTGACTCTTTGCCCCTGAGTTGAGAGGTATGGGAAGGAAGGTGGAAAGAAATTTTGTAAGTTAAAATATACATGTGCATATGGATGAAAATAAATATTAAAAAAAACAGTAATGGATCAGTGAATTAGGATAGGTTCAAAAGGTAATGCAGCAAAAGACTACAACAATCTACTGTTTTGAGAAACCCAAAGACATCAACCTCTGGTTAAGAACTTACTATTTGACAAAAAATGTTGGGAAAACTGGAAAATAGTATAGCAAAAACTAGGCATAGACAGACACCACACATCCTATATCAAAATAAGGTCAAAATGGATACAGGATTTAGGCATAAAGAGAGACACCATAGATAAATTTATAGATCAAAAAATACTCTATCAGATCTATGAAAAGAGGATAAATTTAGGATCAAACAAGGATTAGAGTACATTATAAAATCAAAAATGAATGATTTTGACTATATTATATTTAAAAGGTTTTATACTAATAAAATCAGTGCAGACAAAATTAGAAGGAAAGTAGAAAGTTGGGAAACAATTTTCACAAACAGGAGTTCTGATAAAGGTCTCATTTCTAAAATGTGGAAAATCTGCAAAACAGTTGTTTTTTTTTTCTTTTGTGGAGCGTTTAAAGTATCTTATTGCAAAATTTGGATTGTTTGGTGTATTGTCTGCTGACCCTTCTGTTCTACAACTTCTGCAAAACTCCTCAAAAAATTCTCATTTAACTTCTTATGCCGATGTACAATTATCAGAACTATGATGAAGAAATTTGTGATAAAGTTGGAATGAAACAGATCATCTACTCAATCTATGCTCTTTAATCTTTCATGCCCATTTTATATTTTAGTAAACTGAGGTCTAGGCATGTCATGTTTTTTTGTTCTTTCTTTTTTGTTGTCCCTCCCTTCTGCCCTTCCCACTACTCAAAAACAAACCTCACAAAGATGAATACAAGAAATACTGGGCTTAAATTTAGGAAGAAATTAATTCAAATCTGACCTCAGATACTGTTGTGTGGCAATGGGCAAGTCACTCAGTGGCATCTAGGTAAAGTGTTTAGCACAGCATGCCCAGCAAATAATAGTCCTTATAGAAGTGTTAGTGATGATGATGATACAGACATACACACATTCACATGTATGTATATTACACAAATGTATATGTATAATATCTTACATAGAAATATGTACACTATAGAAATATGTGAATATAAACATATAAATGCATTACAGTCTTTTTTTTCTCAATTAGTGCTTTCCCTGCAGCTACTTTCTAAATCTTAATCCTCTTTTCTATTTAAGAAGTCTTCCAGCTTTCTTCTCTACTTTCTTTTCTGATGAAATTTGATCTATATATAAGTACAAAGTCTAGGTCTCCTGCAGTTCTTATATCCTCAGATCCATAATATGCCTTTGATTTTAAAGAGACCATGCGTCTTTTCAAATGATTTCTTCTCCCTGCACACTGCTATTTTTTTGTCCAACATTTTCCTAAATTTTATTTAGCATTTATGCTTGTATATTCATTTTTTAGATTCATCCTTCATTTGGATTTTTTGCCATCCAATTTTTTTAATTTTTAACTATTTCCTTAGTCACAGATCGACTTCCTGCCTCTAGGTGTTTTTGCCCCTCTCATTTTAAGTGTTCTTCCAAATTTTTGTTCCCCTAACTATTTTTTTGAACTAATAAAAACAATTTCCAATAAATTGCACCATTCCACTTTATTTTCTCCCACCTACTTTTTTTTTGCAAGGCAAATGGGGGTTAAGTGGCTTGCCCAAGGCCACACAGGTAGGTAATTAAGTGTCTGAGACCGGATTTGAACCCAGGTACTCCTGACTCCAAGGCCGGTGCTTTATCCACTACGCCACTTAGCCACCCCCTTCCCACCTACTTTTGATGTCTTTGATGCTGCCCTACTCCATATCTAAGTGTCTCTCTATCTCAGTTTTTCTTCTTCATTGATCCTATTTCTGTACATTTCCATGAAATCAAGTGGGATTTCAGCCTCTTTCTCCTGCTTTTGAGATATATTTCTTCTTCTAGGGTTTGCTTTAAAAAAAAAAGCATGTAGACACTTCGCTTTTCTTGACTTGATAGCAAAGATTTAGTGTGATAATAGATCTTAACTTTCTCTTTAGATTTGAGGAACCTGGACCAAAAAGCTTTACTTAAGTATTTTGAATTTAAGTGCTCTGTCTTCAAATTCAGGACTCATATTAATGGATAGAGACTTGGCCACAGGATCAGAAAGATATGACATCAAGTATTACCTCTAATATATACTGGTTTGTGTGACTCTGGCCAAGTCACTTAACTTTTTCTGCCCTCTCTAGATAACTGTCTAAAACTAAAAGTTTTACCAGCATTGTTAGAGGTGGCTTACCCTTCCAGCATTCACGAATCTAATCCCTATCCCTTATTCCTTATATTGATATTATTATAATATTTTGAAAATTAGTATATATTAGGTATAACCATATACTACTAAATAGATATTACAACAAATTTTTTAAAACAATCCCTCTTCTATGAGCTTTATAATCCATTTTCTTTTTAAAACTAACAAAAGTAGCTACTCTGTTTCCTACTTCCTATAGGGAATGATAAATAGAAAGGGGGAGGCAGGAAACAAGGAACAGAACTTGGAATTCCCAAGAGGAAATGCCTGTTCCCTATGCATTCTCCTTTACATGATTTAGTAATCTATAAAATGAGCTAACACCAATATTTTTCATTTTATTTTTTCAATTAACAAACATTTATTTTCTCTCTCTCTCACCTCCCCCATTAGATAAAAGAAGATGAAATAAAACCTTATAACAAATATACATTATCTAGTATAATAAATTCCTAGATTGTATGCCCAAAAACATATGTCTCAATCTGCATGCTGATTCCATTACCGTTCTCTTAGGAAGTAGGGTACCATAGCACTCTAGAATGATCACTGCATAGATGAGAGACATTTAGGCTTTCAGAGATGTTTGTCTTTGCAATGTCATTCCTATTTAAATTTCCTCAAGATGAAGAAATAATGACAAATTAATTTTATAGAGCAAATAGCATATTTAAAGAATCTTGGCTACCTCTAATGTACACAAATTCCCAGTTTCCTCTTCAGTCTTCACTGTATCCAAAAATTCATAACTTGGTATTTGTACAGTATTGGAAGTCACTAAACTCAGGAACTAAGGTAAATTGGAAAATAATTTAAGAAGCAGTATTGCATTCACTAGAATTCTGTTCCAGGTTTGTATAAGTATTCTTTCACATAAATGGATTTTAAATTACAGGCATTCAGTGTGCCTGCTCATATCTATAACAACCTTTTGAATACATATTATACATTAATATACATATGCACATAAATATACCCAATGAATATAAAAACACTCCCTACTTAGAGTGCCCATACATTTTATATTCTCAAAAATGAATGTCTCATCCTTTAGGTCCTGCCTAACCATACTTTCTCAGATGGCTAGAATGCAGGCGTGATAGAACCCTCATAAAATATATAATGACATGATTGATGGAAGGATTGTATAATAAAAATCCACTGTGGGTAGCTTCTTATCTCATTGTTTTACAGTTTTATAATAAGCTAATGTGGGCAACAGATGTAGAAGCAAATGATTTGAATAAGTCTTGATTAAAACCTCCTGAGGGTTCTAACTGATTTTTTTTAAAAAATGCGAAGTCAAGCAATAACAATTTAAATAAGCTTTTAAGTCAGAACTTCCCTTTAGCTTACTAAATCGCAAGGCATGCCACATACTGAGGAAAGGTTTTCTGTAAAACAGGCTTTGAAGAGGGAACACTAACCTAGTCCTCCTACTTGAGAGATTCACCATTCCATAGAGGAAGGAGAAAGACTTCTGACTTTTCTGCTTAACTTTCTTTTTTTTTTAGTTTTTTGTTTTTGCAAGGCAAATGGGGTTAAGTGGTTTGCCCAAGGCCACACAGCTAGATACTTATTAAGTGTCTGAGACAGGATTTGAACCCAGGTACTCCTGACTCCCAGGCTGTTGCTTTATCCATTAAGCTACCTATCTGCCCCCTCTGCTTAACTTTCAATGCATCTGTTTTGGAAGGATCACATGTCTATCTGCCATGAATCAAACAATCAAAAACTTTGAGTTAAAAAAATTATCCATCACTTTACAGTTGAAGAAGCAGTATCAGGGCATGACTTGCTTAAGGTCACTAAACATGTTTTACTCAGGCTCACAAAGGATAGTCTTTTGCAGAAGATGGAGAGATATGAAGTGTTATAGAATACTCAGGTAGATTGATAACTAATTGAAAAAAAGATCTAATGATTGATCACTAATGATTCTAATTAAATCTAGAGAATTACTTTTTTAGTGGTGAGCCATAAAAACATGAATCCTTCTGTCCAATCATTGTCTGTTTCTTTTGGTTTGGTTTGAATTGTTTTTAACCAATGGTTTAGATCCAAAGTTCCCATACTTGTATGCCAGAAGTAGAGATGATAGAAATATGGGAAGAACAATAAATATGCTGGATGAGAAAAATGGGATTCAAAAACAATTTGACAAACTGGAATGATGGGCTGCAATTGATTAAAGGTAAAAGTAAATCTCTGCAATTGGGTCAAAAAATCAGTTGCATAAGATCAAGAAAGAATAGATTTAGCTAGTCAATTAATCATTTTGACAAAATCCTGGGAATTTTAGTGTCCTTAACGTTCAATATAAAGTAAACATTAAGATTGTCAGTCAATAAAAGGAGTTTAGAATTTTAAGGAAATATGGTGTCAAGATTAGAATTTAGGTAGGGGCGGCTAGGTGCCATAGTGGATAAAGCACTGGCCCTGGAGTCAGGAGTACCTGGGTTCAAATCCGGTCTCAGACACTTAATAATTATCTAGCTGTGTGGCCCTGGGCAAGCCACTTAACCCCGTTTGCCTTGCAAAAACCTAAAAAAAAAAAAAGATTAGAATTTAGGGAATTTAGTTGGTATGTACAAATCATATCTGAAGCACTTTTGGTAGAATTGAAAATCAGGGATATAGAAAAAATCAATCAAAAACAAACAAGCAAACAAACAAAAAAAAATTAAAAGAGGACAGCCAGAATAGGGAAATAACTCAAGACACCTCATAGGAACATGTGCTGTAAGAACTTAGAGTATTTCTAAAAAGAAAGAAAGAGAGAGAGAGAGAGAGAGAGAGAGAGAGAGAGAGAAGGAAGGAAGGAAGGAAGGAAGGAAGGAAGGAAGGAAGGAAGGAAGGAAGGAAGGAAGGAAGGAAGGAAGGAAGGAAGGAAGGAAGGAAGGAAGGAAGGAAAGGAAAGAAAGAAAGAAAGAAAGAAAGAAAGAAAGAAAGAAAGAAAGAAAGAAAGAAAGAAAGAAAGAAAGAAAGAAAAAATATCATTTAGTGCATACCACATCCCAGACATTGCACTAAAGTTCTAGGCCAGGAGTCAGGAAGACCTGAGTTCAATTATAACCTCAGAACATTTACTATGTGACCCTGGACAAATGACTTAACCTCTGTCTATCTTAATTTCCTCAAATGTAAAATGGGTCTATTATTAGTGTCTGCTTTCTAGTATCCTCAAATGAAATATTTATAACTCTCTTAGCAGAATATCTGGTACATGAGTTCTTAACAAATCCTTATTCCCTCGCTCCCTTCCCTTTCTATCCACTGCACAATTTACTTGTTTCTGGGGAAGACCTGTAGAGGTTATGACAGGTAACTATTGTTGATTTTACTTTTTTGGTCTTTTGCTATGGGAATTAAACATATTCTCTTCAGAACTGGAAGTAACCAAAAGTAATAGAGGGAATCATCTTTAATAAAACTGTAAAAAGTTTGAATAGACAAAACTAAGGATAGAGATTATAGGAAACCAAAGGAGATTATCAAGCAGTGGTGCAACATGGTCAAACCTGTTCTTTCAGATTGTCACTTGGGGCAAGCTTTAAATTGTTAAGGGAAGAAACCAATTAAGAAGGCTTTGCAAAGGTCCAGGTGAAAAGTGAAGAGAGGGTGAAGTAGGTCAGTGACCATGCAAGTAGAGAGAAAAGACAGCTTTGAAAGAACATTGGAAGGTAGAATTTTTTAAATCTGGCTAATGATTAGATGCAAAGGGTAATGGAAACTGAGGAGTAAATCAGACTCCAAGAGTATAAATGAATGTACCAAATACTATGCCATCATATTTTTAAAAGAAAAATTAAATGAATTACAAAAATCAATACAAATGAAGATGGAAATAATAATACTTTAAGAGTGAGAGGGGGACTTTAATTTCCCCCTCTTAGAATTAGATAAATCTAACAAAAGAAGATGTCAAAGAAGTAAATAACATTCTAGAGGCTAAATATTGTAGATATCAGAAGAGAATCAAATAGAAATATAAATGAATATGCTCTTTTCTAAGAAATTTATGGTATCTTTACAAAGATTGACCATATAATAGGGCATGAAAAATCTTATAGCTAAAAGAAAAAATCAACACTATTAAAAGCAACCTTTTTAGATCATAATTAAATAAAAATTATATTTAATAACAACCTACAGAAATATAGATTAAAAGCTAATTGGAGATGATTCAAATTCATATTAAAGAATGAATGGGTTATAAAACAAACCATAGAAACAATAATTTCATTAAAGAGAATGACAATAATGAGAAAACATATCAAAACTTATGGGATACAGCAAAAGTAGTGAGCAGAGTACAAATTGTATCTCTAAACACTTACAATAAAATAGAGAAAGCAAACCAATTAATTGAGTATGAAATTTTAAAAAACCCTAGGAGAAAGAACAAAATATCCTGAATTAAATACTAAATTGAACATACTAAAATTAAAGGTGAGATTAATAAATGAACTGTTAAAAAAACTCCTAAATAAATAAAACTAGAGTTTAGGAAAAAAATAAAACATTTAAAAATGTCAGAAGAAATCCAAATCACTAGTGCTAAAAATGAAAAGAATAAACATATCACAAAGGGAGATTAAAGCTTTTATAAATGAAAGAATTTATACAGAAATATAAGCAAAAGAGGAAATAGTATAGCTAAATAAATGAATTTTAGAAAAAAATAAATTGGACATGCCATAAATGAGCTTCTTAAGGAAAAAGCTCCAGGACTTCTGGTCAAGATGGCAGAGAGAAGAAAGGCACTGTGCTAAGGTCTCCTGATTTTCCCTCATATATAATATGAAACAAACCTCTTAACAGAAATCTGAAGGACAAAACCCAGAAAGAGAAGCTAGGAGAATAACATTTACCTCAAGGTTTTTCTTCTGGAATAGTGGATGAGCCAGGCACAGAGAGCAGAGACCCTGCCAGGAGGGATGAGAGCCAGACTAGCCTAGGATCAGTCCCAGAGGCACTGACTCTTTGAGCCAGAGTCTGGAACAAACTTGGGAACTTAGACATTGGTTGTGAGACTGACAATCTGGTGCTTACCGGGAGGACTGGAGGATGAGTTTCAGCACAGAGTGTGGCTGAACATCAATCCCCTGAGCTCCTCTGGTCAAGAGGACATCTCAGACTCCATATTTTCATTTCATAACCTCTTCCTAGAACAAACAAAATTACAGAACACCTCACCACCACCACCCCCCAGGCAATAGCAGCACAGCTCCTTCAGCTGTGACTATAGAGAATGATTACCTCGCCCCAGGGGCAAAGCCCACATTAATCAAGGATAAAGGTATCATCTAGCAGGAGCAGCCCCACCCACTCTCTCCAGGCCAAGGGAGAGGGCCTCAAATCAAGATCACAGACACTCCACAGAAAGTAACCAGCACCCCCTACTGGCTGGCTCACATAGAATTATTAAACTTAGGAAGCAAAGCCTCTAGGAATCCCATAACCAAACCTCTGTGAACCAGCCCCTCCTCCAACACAAGATCTTAGGAAAATGAAGAAAGGACAGCAGAGAGGGTTCATAGAGAAATTCCTAGAAAGTAAAGATCCTAACTTGGAGATATTTAGAATCTCCAAGGAGAATATTATTTGGTCTCCAGAACAGAAAGACTTCATTTAAGGAATCAGGAAGGAGTTTAAAAATCAATTGGAAAATTTGGAAAAAGAAACCCAAGAGAAGATTACCACCTTGCAACAAGAAAACAAATCCTTGGAAAATACAATTGGACAAATGCAAAAAGAAAATAATTCTCCCAAAAACTCAACTGGTCAAATGGAAAACTCTTTCAAAAATAGAATTGACCAACTGGAAAAGGAGTTGCAAAAGGTAAATGAAAAAAATTATTCTTTTCTAAAAAAATGAGTTGAGTCTGTGCAAACTAATGACTTCATGAGACAATAAGAATCTGTTAAACAAAACCAAAAACAAAAAATAGAAGAAAATACAAAATAACTCATCAGCAAAACTGCTGAACTCAAGAATAGATCAAATATAGAAAACCTAAGAATTGTTGGTCTTCTTGAAAACATTGAAGAGAAAAAAGGTCTTGACTTAATATTACAGGATTTAGTGATGGAAAACTGCTCTGATATAATGGAACCAGAGGGTAAAATAGTTATTGATAGAATATATCGATCCCCTCCAGAAAGGTATTCAAAAATGAAAATGCCAAGGAATATTTTGGCCAAATTCCAGAGCTATCAGATAAAAGAGAAAATACTGCAAGCAGCCAGAAAGAAACAATTTAGATAAAAAGGAGCAGCAATAAGGATTAAACAGGCCCCATCTGCATTACCATTAAGGGCTTGAAAGTCCTGGAATGTGATACTGGGAAAAGTAAGAGAGATTGGAATGCAACCAAGGATTCACTATCTTGCAAAACTGAGCCTTCGCTTCCAGGCCAAAAGATGGACATTTAATGAAATAGGAGACTTCCAACTTTTCCTGATGAAAAGACCAGAGCTTAATAGAAAATTTGGACTTCAAACAGGAGACTCAAGAGACACATGAAAAGGCAAAATAAAAGGGCGGGCAAAAAAGAAAAAAAAAACTGCTATCCAATAAGATGAAACTGGCTATATACCTAAATAGAAGAAAGACTTTAATAACTCTTGAGAATTGTACCTCTATTAGAGAGAATATATTTAACCAGAAGTGATGTACACTCATGACTTATTCATGAAAGTGCTATCAAAAAAGGTGAAACTAGCTATATCCCTACCTGGTAGAAAGACTCTAATAACTCAATAATTGTAATTCTAGTAAAGAGAATATACATAGCCAGGGTAATGGATACTCTTGAATTTTATGTGACTCAGAATGATTTAAAAACAATATTTCCTTTAAAATGGAGTCAGTAAAGAGATGAGAGGATGGAGGAAATTGAATGGTGTAAATCACATTATATAAAGAGGTACTAAGGACATAGTGAAATAGAGAGGAAGAAGGGAGGAGGTGAGAACCACCTAAATTTCATCTCATCAGACTTAGCTTAAAGTTAGCACACATAAACTCAGTTAAGTTAAGAAACTTATCTTACCCTTCAAGTATTTAAAGGGGGAAAGGGGAGGGTAGAGGAAAAGGGGAATCAACAGAAGAACGGGAAGGAAGAAGGGGCAAAGGGAAAGGGGAAAGATAGGGGAGGGCTTTGGCTATAGGAGGGCAAACACACTGAAGGTGGTGGTATTCAGAAACAAAATACTGGGGTAATAAAGAGTTAGTAATTATAACTTTGAATGTGAATGAGATGAACTTTCCCTTAAAATGAAGTGAATAGAAGAGTGAATTAAAAAGTAGAATCTGACAATATGCTGCTTACATGAAACTCATTTGAAGCAGAGAGATACATATAAAGATACAATGTTGGAGCAAAATATATTGTGCTTCAGCTGAAGTGAAAAAAAAAGCAGGGATAGCAATCTTTATCTCAGACAAAGCAGATGCAAAAATAGATGTCATTAAAAGAGATAAGGAAGGAAACTATATTCTCCTAAAAGGTGCCATAGATAATAAAGTAATTTCAATAATAAATATGTATGCAACCAATGGTATAGCATCCAAATTCTTAGAGAAAAAACTGAAGGAGTTTACAGGAAGCCATAGACAGCACAACTCTACTAGTGGGAGACCTTCAAGTCCTGCTCTCAGATTTAGATAAATCTAATCATAAAATAAACAAGAAGGAAGTTAAAGAGGAAAATAGAGTGTTAGGAAACCTAGACATGATAGACTTGTGGAGGAAACTGAATGGGAATAGAAAGGAATGTACTTTATTTTTTCCTGCACTACATGGCACTTACACAAAAATCGACCATATATTAGGGCATAAGAACCTAATAATCAATCAAAGAAAGGCAGAAATAGTGAATACATCTTTCTCAGATCATATTGCAATAAAAATCACATGCAATATTGGGCCAGGGAGACATAGACCCAAAACTAATTGGAATCTAAATTACCTTTTTGAAAGAATGGGTGGATCAAAATATAGAAAGAATTAATTATTTCATCCTAGATAATGACAATAATGAAATGACATAATATGGGATACACTCAAAGCAGCTATCAGGGGATATATTATATGCTTAAATGTGTACAGGAATAAATTAGAGAAAGAGGAAATCAATGAACTAAATATGTAACTAAAAAAGTTAGAGAAAGAACAAATTAAACAACCTCAATTAAATACCAAATTAGAAATTACAAAAATTAAAGGAAAAATTAATAAAATCAAAAGCAAGTAAACTATTGAACAACTAAATAAAACTAAGTGTTGGTTTTATGAAAAAAAAAACAATAAAATTGCTATACCTCTGGTCAATTTGATTATAAAAAGAAAGAAGAAAACCAAATTGCTAGTATCATAAATGGAAAAAGGTGAATTAACCACCAATGAGTAGAAAATTAAAGTAATAATTTGAGATTTTGCCCAACTCTATGCCAATAAATTTGATAATCTAAGTGAAATGGATGAATATTTACAAAAATTAAAATATGTTACAAAAATTCTACATTATAACCAAGTAGTATTTATACCAGGAATATAGAGATGGTTTAACATGAAGAAAACTATTATTTTATTAAATTTATTTATTGTTTGATTGATTGATTGACTGATTGATTTTCATCCATTTCTACATGCACATTTCCAAGTTACAAAATTTCTGCCCATCCTCCTTTCTTACCTCCCTCTCCTCATCAGAGAATAGTCATATTAGCATTTTATATACTCATTTTGTTAAACATTTACCAATTAATAATTTTTGGCATAAAGAATTAGGATTAAGGAGAAAAATACATAATATGTATTTTTTATAAAGTATTCACCAGATTTGGAAGGGTTTTTTTTTCTGTATGTATTGTTTTGTTTCATTTTTCTTCTTCAGGTTGGCGATACTATAGTCCATAACTAGTCAAATGCAGTTGTCCTAGATCTCTGGACTGTTGAGAGGAGTTGTTTCCATTAAGGGTGTTCATCTCATAATATTGTTGATGTGTGCCTTGTTCTCATGGCTCTACTCGTTTCACTCAGCATCAGATCCCATAAGTCATTCCATGTTTTTTTTTTCTGGAATCCGACCTTTTATGGTTTCTTTTAGAATAATAATATTCTATAATATTCATGTGCCATAATTTGTTTAGCCATTCCTCAGTTGATGTGCATACCCTCAATTTCCAAATCTCTGCCACTATAAAAAGAAATGGTATGAATGAAGAAAACTATCAATTTAACTATTAATTTAATATTATATCAATAATAAAAGTAACTAAAATTATGTTTATTTCAGTAGAGATAGAAAAAGCTTTTGATAAACTACAACACTCTTTTCTATTTAAAACTCTTAGAATAGGCAGAAATTAATTTTTCCTTAAATTGATAAAACCTATTATCATCACTAAACATAATAATAGGGAATAGGAAGATCAGATATGAAACAAAGATGCCTACTGTTAATATTGCTCAACATTACATTGGAAGTCCAAGTGATAAGAATAAGAGAAGAAAAAGAAATAGAAGGAATCAGAATAGGGAAATGGGGTAATAAAACTATCTCTTCTTGCAGACCATATTATGATATACTTGAAAAATCCCAAAGACTCAAATAAAAAGTTAGTTAAAACAAAGAATAATTTTAGCAAAGTAATAAAATATAAAGTAAATCCATATAAATCGCCACCATTCCTCCATATCACAAATAAAACCCTGGACAAAGAGACAGTAAATATTTTATTTACATTTAAAATATCTCTAGATGGCTAAAATAACTGGAAGTATACCTACCAAAACACTTACAAAAAAAGAAAAAACTTTATACAATTAAAATCAAATATAAATAACTAGAGAAATGTTAATTTTAATAAAATTTACATATATATACATTTATTTAATGGCCTTCCAAAAAATTATCAAAATTATTTTAGTGAGTTAAAAAAATAATGAAAAATGCATTTGGAAGAATAAGAGGTCAAGCATATCAAAGGAACTAATGTAAAAAATGTAAAAAAAGGAGGGTTATCAGTATCACAACTAAAACTATGTTATTAAGCAGTAATAAAACACTCTAATTCTGATTAAGAATAGAAAAGTGGATCAACAGAAAAATGCAAATATGGAATTTAATGTAGCAAATGACCAGAGTAATCTTGTGTTTGACAAGCACAAAGATAAGTTTGGGGGGTAAGAATTCATTATTTTGATTAAAGAAATTATTGGAAAGCTGGTAAATGGTCTGGCAGAAATTGGATGTAGATCGATATCTTACATTTACCAAGAGAAGTTCAGAATATATAGCTATAATTTATATATATATATATATATATATATATATATATTTCAAGAAAATTTTAAGAACGTGGAACATATAAGCTATCAGGTTTATGGATAGGTAAACAATTTATGAATAAGGAAGATATATAAAGAACAAAGTGAGGTATTAAATGGGTAATTTTGAGTATAGTAAATTAAAAGTTTTTGTATAAATGAAGTAAATGTAACCAGTATTAGAAAGAAAGCAGAAAATTGAGAGGGAAAATCATAGGGAATTTCTTAGGTAAAAGTCTCATATCTCAAGTATATAAAGAACTTTCTCAAATCTATAAGAATATGACTCATTCCTCAACTGATAGTCAAAGGTTATGAACAGGCAGTTTTAAATGAAAGCAAATCAATTCCTAGTCAAATAAAAATGTTTGAATTCATTATTGATTAAAGAAATGCAAATTAAAACAATTTTGAGATGTCATTTTATACCTCTTAGATTGGTTAAAATGATTTCAGGGACAGTGATGGATATTGAAGGGGATGTCACAAAGTTGGGATGCTGATTCCCTCTTAGTGAAATTGTGAACTGGTCTGAAATAATCTGGAATCACGGACCAAACAGCTATTAAACTGCCTATACCCTCTGACCCAGAAATATCACTTCTATGTCTCTTTCCAAAGATTATTTGGGAAGAGGGGGAGGAAAACCTATGTGTTTTAAAATATTTCTATTAGCTCTCTTTTTGGAAGAATTGGAAATTGTAGGAATGCCCTCTAATTGGGGAATGGTTGAACAAGTTATTGTATATAATCATGAAGGAATGCTACTGTCTTATAAGAAATGATTTTCTCAGTGAGTATAGAAAAACATAAATAGACTTGCATGAAATAATGAAGAGTGAAATGAGTAGAACCTAAACAATGTTGTATAGTAACAGCTATATTGTTTTAAGCTTTGAACTACTAAGTCCTTTTGACTATTATACATACCCAATTTAACTAACAAGATCAAATGCAGGAGGACAATATACACAGAGAAAGAAGTGATAGATGTATAAATATATATATATATATATATATATATATATATATATATAAAGTTGATTTAATGAATGAGGACTCCTACTAAAAATATAATTAATGTTAATAAAATTAATCAATTTGATATGATTCTAAACTCTGTATATTGAGTCCCAGAGCAGTGAAATCCAGATGGCAAGCTCACTTCAGCAATCATTAGGAAGACTGCTTGAGGCCAGTCACCCTTATTTTTCTTTGTCTTGTTGACCAAGCTCTGTGTAGTGGATTTAACTTAACTACATGGAAAGTGTCCAATCTATTTTTGTACCTTAAAATCCAGCAAGTGAGTAATTTATGTAAATCTTGTGCCATCTCCTTTTTCCTACTAAGATGTAGTTTATCCATCTTATAACTATCTTATGTCCACTTAGTCAGTGGAGATGCCTAATGCCTCACCCAATCTATGATCTTCCTGCTAAGAAGTAATTTTTGGCCCTCAGAAGGAAGGTCTTTCAACCAATGATATTCTATATTTCACCAGGCTTTTTTTACATATTTGTGTATCAAATTTTATAAAAACCAGGTATCAGGAAAAAGAGGCATCTCAGTTTGTGAAAAAGAACTGAGGCTCACTTCATTAGAGGGGACCATGGACCCTTTAATAAAGTTCCATTGGCTCAGAGTTCTGCCTCAGTTTATTTTCTTGCGACTGGGATAAATTTCTTTGCTATATTTATATACATACAAATAAAGATATATATATATATATATTGATATCTATATTACATATATTTATATATCTAGATATATATCTATCTATATATATACACATATTTTTATCTAATTGTAGCCATCTCTAGGGCAAAAGGAGAAGGGAAAAAAAAAAGGAAAAAAATGCATGATAACATTATTATATATTTAAAGGGAATAGAAAGTTTTACATAATAGATTTTTTCTTTTCTACTGTTATATAAATACTTCTTTTATTTAAATTCAGAATAAAATAGATGTTTTTTAAAAAGAATATAAATAAATCTGAGAGACTAGAAGGATTGTGACAGGAAAATATGGTGAAGTCTTTAGAGACAGGAAAATTAAGAAGAAGTGGATTTGGTAAGAATTGTTGAGTTTCATCTTGAATATACTTGAGATGACTACAAAACATCCAGCTTGCTACATCCAAAAACTGATTGATGATGCACTAATGGAGTTGAAGAGTGAAAACTGGTCTAGATATTCAAATCTGGGAATCATTTAAATTGTGATGATAACTGAACCAAATTGAGCAGATGAAGTCACTAAAAAAGATTATGTACAAAAGAAGTGGATAGGGGCCAGGACATAGTTTTGGAGAATATGTAAGGAATCAAATATGGATGTTAATTAAGGAAAAGAAACTGAGAAGGCCCAGTCAATCAAGTAAAAAAGTAGTGTAATAAGAGTAAGAGAAGAGAAGGTAATAAACAGTGTAAAATTCTACAAATAAGAAAATAAGGATGATGATTAAGAAATGTTCATCAGGGACTTCCCAGGCGGGGCCAAGATGGTGACATGAAGCTAACATGCACCTGGGAACTTTTCCCTACCAAAGATATATGGAGCCTCTGCACTGACATTAAAGCTACAGATCCCACCTAGAAAAAGAGAAGATTCAAATAAGTTTGCAAGGGTAGATAATGTGGAGGATCTTCAGTGAAGGTCTATCTCTTTGTTGGAAAAGTTGAATTAAAATCAAGTGAATCTAGAGAGGAGGAAAGCCAGTTGAAGATTTTAAGCCACAGTGCAGTGCAGGCCTCAACAGTATGACAACAACATAGGTCCAAGAAACTTTATAGCAAGCCAGAAGGGAGGGTCCCAACTCCAAACAAAGTCTGAACCCTGGGAATACTGGGGCAAAAGACAGGACTGGGTTGGGAACAAATAACTGCATAGGCAGAGCCTGTACATAAAGGAGGAAATAAACTCTGAAAAGGCAAGGCCTAGGTTGAATTGGCAACATCTTGGTCAAAGACAAGCCAGGGAGCAGACTCCAGTCCAGCAACTTGGATCTATACTACCTATATCCCAGAAGCAGAGCTAAACCAATAAAGGTGAACAACAAAAGCTAAAAGAGCACTCACTACAGAAAACTACTTTGCAGATACAGATGATAACAATGCCATCTCAGAAGAAGAAATTAATGAAAAATTTCTCACAGGAGAAGTCTCAAAAGAATCTATGAATTGTACTCAAATCCAAAAATTCATAGATGAATTTTAAAAAGAATTTAAAAACCAAAAAGGAGAAGAATAAGAAAAATGGAAAAAAGAAATGAGAGTCATGCAAGAAAATTATGAAAAATTGATCAAAGAAATCAACTCCATTAAAAGTAAAATATAACCAACTGGAAAAGAAAACACACAAGCTAATTGAAGAAAATAAAACCCTAAAAATTAGAATTGAACAAATAGAAATCAATGAATCTATGAGACTATACAATTCCATCAAATAAAATAAAAAGACTGAAAAAAATTGAATTGTAAAATACCTTTTAGGAAAGACAAATGACTTAGAAAATAAATTCAGGAGGGACATAAATGAAATATTGAACTATCAGAAAGTCTAGATCAAAAACATGGAAAATATCTTGCAAGAAATTATCAGGGAAAATTCTCTAAATCTGCTAGAGCAAAAAGTAAAATAGACACTGAAAGAATACACAAAACTCCTCCAGAAAGAGACCCCAGGATAAAAACTCCCAGAGCTATCATAGCCACATTCCAGAATTCTCAAATAAAGGACAAAGTATGGTTAGAATCAAAAAAAGAAGAAGCAATTTCAATACAAAGGAAACACAATCAGACTTACAAAGGAAACACAATCAGCCTTACAAAGAATTTAACAACTTCAATACTGAAAGGCTGGAGGACCTGGAATATTTTATATTGGAGGGCAAAGGACCTTGGATTACAAACAAGAATTTACTATACTGCTTATTCTGACAGTGGAAAAGATGGATGTTCAATGAAATAGAGGACTTCCAAAATTTTCTGATATAAAGACAAGAACTTAACAGGGAATACAGTCTCTAAATATATGACTCAAGAGATGCATACACAAGGTAAATGAAAAGGGGAAGGACAAAACAAATGTTAGTTAAGACCATTAAATTGTATACAACCCTAAAAGGGAAGAAATAACACTTAAAACTCTTGAGAATTGCACCTCTCTTAGATAATTAAAGGGTTAAATATAATTGAAGATATTGACATAAAGGATATGGATATAGTTGTATCTTGTCTCTCTATTGAAGAGGTCCAAGATGACATCACTATATATGAGAAAAAAACATCCTCCTGAAATACAATTATAGGGGCAGCTAGGTGGCACAGTAGATAGAGCATTGGCCTTGGAGTCAGGAGTACCTGGGTTCAAATCTGGCCTCAGATATTTAATAATGATTACCTAGCTGTGTGGCCTTAGTCAAGCAACTTAACCCCATTTGCCTTGCAAAAACCTAAAAAAAAAAGAAATACAATTATAAAGAATCTCTCACCCAAATAAAGTCAGATCTAAATAACTGGAAAAAATATCAATTGCTCATGGTTAGGTATAGCTAATAAAAATGACAATTCTAACCAAATTACATTACTTACTTGGTGCCATACCAAACTAGAAATAACTATTTTACTGAGCTAGAAAAATAATAAAAAAATTCATCTAGAATAACAGAAACAAGAATAGCACGGTAACTGATAGAAAAAAAAATGTTAAGGAAAGTGGTCTTGCTCTATCAGATCTAAAATAATACTATAAAGTAGCAGTCAACAAAACTGCTTGGTACTGTTTAAGAAATAGAGTAATGGATCAGTGGATTAGGATAGGGTCAAAAGAAACCAAAGTAAATGACTACAGCAATCTACTATTTAGCAAACCCAAAGATACCAGCTTCAGGGATAAGAATTCACTATTTGACAAAAATTGTTGGGACAACTGGAAAATAGTATGGAAAAAATTGTGGCATAGACCCACATCTCCCACCCTATACCAAAATAAGATCAAAATGGGTACAGGACTTAGATATGAAGGGAGACACCATAGATAAATTAATAGATCAAGAAATACTCTATCAGATATATGGAAAGGGGATAAGTTTAGGACCACACAAGAATTAGGATACATTATAAACTGCAAAATGAATGATTCTGACTGTGTTAAATTAAAAAGGGGTTGCATTAATAAAATCAATGCTGCAAAAATTAGAAGGAAAGGAGAAAGCTGGGAAATGATCTTCACAACTAGGAGTTCTGATAAAGATCTTGTTTCTGAAATATATAAAGAATTGCATCAAACTTATAAGGTTACAAATCATTCCCCAATTGATTAATGGTCAAAATATATGTATAGACAGTTTTCAAATGAAGAATTTAAAGATATATATATATATATATATATATATATATATATATATATATATATATATATATATCAGATGAAAAATTGCTCCAAATCATTATGGATTAGAGAAAAATGCAAATTAAAACAATCATGAGGGGCAGCTAGGTGGCATAGTGGATAAAGCACCGGCCTTGGAGTCAGGAGTACCTGGGTTCAAATCCGGTCTCAAACACTTAATAATTACCTAGCTGTGTGGCCTTGGGCAAGCCACTTAACCCCATCTGCCTTGCAAAAACCTAAAAAAATAAAACAATCATGAGGTATCACCTCAAACCTGTCAAATTGGCCAAGATAAGAAAAAGGGAAAATGATCACTGTTGGAGGATTGGGACATTAATGCATTGCTGATGAAGTTGTGACAGATCCAACCTTTCTGGAGGGCATTATAGATCTATGCCCAAAGACCAATAAAAATGTTCATTATCCAGCAATTTCAATTCTAGGTCTATATCCAGAAGAAATCATTAAAAAAAATAGGAAAAGACCCCATGTTCCAAAATATTTATAACAGCTCTTTTTGAATTGGCAAAGAATTAGAAATTGAGGGGATGCCCATCAATTGGGGAATGGCTAAACAAGTTATAGTACATTAATATTATGGAATATTTTTGTTCTATAAGAAATCATAAATGCTCAGACTCTATAGAAGCATGGCATGACTTACAGGATCTGATTCTGAGTAATGGGAGCAGAACCCAGAGAACAATGTACGCATCAACAACATTGTGAGATGATTAACCTTGATGGAAGCAGATCCTCTCAGCAGTTCAGATAGCTAGGACAACTGTATTAGAATGGTTATGCAATATGTTATCCCCATCCAGAGAATGAAAAACAAAACAAACAAAAAAAACAACCTTTCAGAATCTGATGAACACTTTATAAAAATTATTTCTAAGGTATCTCTTTCCCTTAATCCTAATTCCTCATATCAAAAATGACTAATCTGCAAACATGCTTATCAAAAATATGTATATGCAATGTTTACCTGATGGTTTGCCACTAAGGGGAGAAGGGTGGGAAGGGAGGGTGGAAGAAAATTTTGTAATTTAAAAATATACATGTGCATACACATCTAAAAAATTAAAAATAATAAATAATAGTAAAAAATTCTTAATGAAAAGTAAGCTTAGTACTTTCTCTGATGAGGGCATCATAAGCTGGGCAGTCCTGAGTCAGTGTCTCCCATAACTTAGGATCAACTGTTATGTTCTTAAATGAGGCATTAAGAGGTACCCAGTACTTAGAGTCTTTTGAGATTCTTTTTTCTTAGGTTTTTGGCAAGAAAAATGGGGTTAAGTGGCTTGCCCAAGGCCACACAGCTAGGTAATTATTAAGTATCTGAGACTGGATTTGAACCCAGGTACTCCTGACTCCAAGGCTGGTGCTTATCCAATAGACACCTAGCTGCCCCACTTGAGATTCTTAGAGTTAATTAAATCAACTTTGGACTTAATTCATATTCTATTTGAGAAGAGGTTAAGTACCCTAGGTGGGGAAGGAGGCTTGAAGTGTGGGAGAAAATATGCTTGGGGGAAGGGTACAAAAATTCATGAAATGATTTGGCCTTGAATGATACTTTGGTTCTTGAGGATTGTGTATCCTTAGAAGATAATTGAAAAGGAGAAATGTTAAAAAGTGATGTAATTCAAGACTCTTGAAAAAGTGTATTTCTAATGAGACATGAGAAGTAGGTACTTAGTGACTTTGAGGCAATCTGTGATGGTACTTTGATAACACTTTGAGCTTATCAAGCAAACAATCAAGCAGTGATTGATGGTACCTGATTAATAGTACTCGAAAGATAAATAAAATCAGGTGAAGATGCAAAGAGATTTAAAATTTTAGAGGAAAAGAAGGGAGGATGTGAATACTGAGTAATTTCTATTCAATATATTTGGCCCAGAGAGGGAATAAGATTCATTCCTAGTTGGGTTTAAAAATCTATTCTCCTCTGCAGGGCAGGGGAAGGAAAAAATAAGGGAAGAAGGGACTGAGAAAAGGGAAGGTAAAGGTATAAGTGAAAATAAACTGAACATTAAATTGTAAAAGAAAAGTTAAAGAGGAAAGAGTAAACCTTTGGTGAGGAGGAATAAGAGGAAAGGAAAGAGGAAAAATATAGATGGGAAAAGATAGCATTGAGAGAAATACAGAATTAAAACACAAGTAGATAACAGAATTGTCTAAAAAGCAGAATCCAATAATATGTTGTTTACAAGAAACACATCTAAAACAGAGAAATACACACAGAGTAAAGGTAAAAGGATGGAGTAAAATATTATGCTTCAGCTGAAGTAAAACAATCAGAGGTAATGATCCAGATCTCAGATAAAGCAAAAGCAAAAATAGATATCATTAAAAGGGATAAAGAAGGAAACTACATCTTCTTAAAAGGCACCATAGATAAGGATGCTATATCATTATGAAATATGTATGCACCTAATGGTATAGCATCCAAATTCCTAGGGGAAAAGCTGAGTAAATTACAAGGAGACATAGAGAGTAAAACTTGAATAATGAGGACCTCAATATTCCTTTTCTCAGAATTAGATAAATCTAACCACAAAAATAAACAAGAAGGAAGTTAAGAAGGTGAATGAAATCATAGAAAACTTAGATATGATAGACCTCTGGAGAAAACTTAATTGGGATAAAAAAGAATACACCTTTTTTCTCAACAGTATATGGCACCTATGCCAAAATTGACCATGTACTAGGGCACAAAAAACCTTATAATCAAATGTAGAAATTATCTGAATTCACACTTCTCAAACCACGATATAATAAAAATTACATGTAAAAAGGATCATGAGAAGATAAATCAAAAATAATTATAATTGGAAACTAAATAACTTAATTTTAAATAATGAACATATCTAACAGGAAATAATAGAAATAATGAATAATTACATTCAAGAAAATAAAAACAATGAGACATCATACCAAAATGTATAGGATACAGTCAAGTCTTATATGAATAAAATAGAGAAAGAGGGGATCAAAGAATTGGGTATACAACCAAAAACAACTTGAAAAGAAGAAATTAAAGATCCCCTATTAAATTCCCATTTAGAAATTCTGAAAATCAAGGGAGATATTAATAAAATTGAAAGCAAGAAAACCATTGACCTAATAAATGAAACCAAGAGTTGGTTTTATGAAAAAGTCAATAAAATAGATAAACCTTATCTTTATCAGTATTGAAAATGAAAAGGGTGAATACACCACCAATGAGGAAGAAATTAAAGATAATTTGGAGCTACTTTGCTGAATTGTATGCCAATAAATTTCATAACCTGAAAAGAAATGGATGAATATTTACAAAAATACAAACTACCAAGATTAATAGAAGAAATAAACATATTTAAATAACTCCATTTCAGAAAAAGAAATTGAAGAAACCATCAATAAACTCCCTAAAGAAGTTTCCACACCCAGATGGATTTACAAGTGAATTCTACTAAAAATTTAAGAAACAATTATTTCCTATTCTATACAATCTATTCAAAAAAATAGAAGAAGAGGTTCTGGCAAATTCCTTTCATGACACCAACATGATACTGATATCTAAACCAGGAAGAACAAAAACAGACAAAGAAAATCATAGATCAATCTCCCTAATGAACATAGCTGCATAAATCTTAAATAATACTTTAATAATGAAATTACAGCAAGTCATTACTAGAATAATACACCATGATCAGTTTGAATTTAAACAAGGCAGACAGGGATGCTTTATTCAATATTAGAAAAATCACTCAAACATAAATGAACAACATATCAATAGCAAAATCAGCAGAAATCATAGGATTATCTCAAAAGATGCTGAAAAACCTTTGATAAAATACAACATCCATTCCTATAAAAAATAGAAAGTTTAGGAATAAATGAAATTTTCCTAAATATAATAAGTAATATCTAGCTAAATCCATCAAAAATATTATATGTAATGGGGATAAACTAGGAACATTTCCAATAAGAAGAGGAGTGAAACAAGGATGCCCATATCACCATTACTATTCAATATAGTATTAGAAATGTTTGCTTTAGGAATAAGAGAGGAAAAAGAAATTGAAGGAACTAGAATTCGCAATTAAGAAGAAAAGTTTTCACTTTTTTCAGATGATATGATGGTATTCTTTGAGAACTTGAGAAAATGACCTGAAAATGATCTTGTAAAAACCACCTTGAAATCAATAACAATTTCAAAAAAGTAGCAGCATATAAAATAAACCCACTTAAATCATCAGTATTTCTATATATGAACAACAAAGCCCAAGAACAAGAGATAGCAAGAGAAATTCCTTTTAAAGTAATTGTAGACAACATTAAATACTTGGGAATCTGCTTCCCAAGACAAACCAAGAAACTGTATGAACTCAATTATAAAGCACTTCTCACCCAAATAAAGTCAGATCTAAATAATTGGGAAAATGTCAATTGTTCATTTGTAGGTTGAGTAATATAATAAAATGGTAGTTTTACCCAAATTAAATACCATACCAATCAAACTATCAAATAATTATTTTACTGAACTAGTCAAAATATCAACAAAATTCATCTGGTGTAACAAAAGGTCAAGTATAGCAAGGGAACTTATGAAAAAAATGTAAAGGAAGGTAGCCTAGCTCTATTAGATCTAAAACTATACTATAAAGTGGCAATCATCAAAACTGCCTGGTACTGTCAAGAAATAGAGTAATAGATCAATGGATTAAGGATAGTTTCTAAAGAAATAGTAGTAAATGACTATAGTAATCTACTATTTGAGAAACTCAAATATATTAGCTTCTGGGATAAGAACTTGCTTTTTGACAAAAATTTGGTATAACTGGAAAATAGTATGGCAAAACCTAGGCATAGACCCACATCTCACACCCTATACTAAAATAAGGTCAAAATGGGTACAGGATTTAGACATAAATGGAGACATCATAGATAAATTAATAGATCAAGAAATACTCTTATCAGATCTATGGAAAGGGGATAAATTTATGACCAAATAAGAAATAGAGGAAATTACAAACTGAAAAATGAATGATTTTGACTATATTAAATTAAGAAGGTTTTGTACTAATAAATTCAATGCTGCCAAAATTAGAAGGAAAGCAGAAAGCTGGGAAACAATCTTCACAACTAGGAATTCTGATAAACATCTAATTTCTAAAATATAAAGAGAATTGCATCAAATTTAAATGGTTGAGGCCACGCCTAGGTGCTGCAGTGGATAGAGCACCAGCCCTAGAGTCAAGAGTACCTGAGTTCAAATCCCATCTCAGACACTTAATAATTACCTAGCTGTGTGGCCTTGGGCAAGCCACTTAACCCCATTGCCTTGCAAAAAACTAAAAAAAAAAAAATTAAATGGTTGAAAGTCATTCCCCAGTTGATAAATGGTCAAAGGATATGAATAGACAGTTTTCAAATGAAGAAATTAAAACTAAATTTAATCCTATGAAAAAATATTCCAAATCATTATTGATTAGAGAAATGCAAATTAAAGCAACCATGAGGTATCATCTCACACCTATTAGATTGGCCAAGATGAGAAAAAAGGAAAAATGATTGATGTTAGAGATGTTGTGGAAGAATTGGGATACTGATACTTTACTGGTAGGTAGAGTTGTGAACAGATCCTACCAATCTGGAAATCAATCTGTAACTATGGCCAAAGAGCAATAAAATGTTCATAACTTTTGACCAGCAATTCCAATTCTAGGTCAATATCCTGAAGAAATCTAAAAAATGGGAAAAACCCACACATTCCAAAATATTCATAGAAGTTCTTTTTGAAATGGAAAAGAATTCCCCATTAACTGGGGAGTGATTAAACCAGTTATGGAGCATTAATAATATGGAATATTATTGTTCTATAAGAAACCATAATTGGTCAGACTATAGAGAAGCATGGAATGAATGATAGGATCTGATGCTGAGTGAAGGGAATAGAGCCAAAAGAACAATGTATACATTAAGAACAACTTTGTGAGATGATCAACTCAGATGGATGCAGCTGCTCTCCAGCAGTTCAGAGAACTAGGACAAGCCTATTAGACCAACTATGGACAATGTCATCCCTATCTAGAAGAAAAACAAAACAAAGCAAAAAAACCTTCAGAATATGGTAAACACTATATTCATTTTTTTCTGGCAAGTCAATGGGGTTAAGTGACTTGCCCAAGGTCACACAGCTAGGTAATTATTATGTATCTGAGCCACATTTGAACTTAGGTCCTCCTGACTCCAGGGGTAGTACTCTATTCACTGAGCTACCTAGCTGCCCCACATTCACTTTTTTAAAAAAAAATATCTCTTATGAATTTCTTTCTCTTAATCCTAGTTCCTCATACCAAAAGTGACTAATCTGTAAATATGTACAACAATAACCTGACTTTACCATTGGGGTGGGAATGAAAGGTGGAAGGAAATTTTGTAACAAAATATACATAGGCATACAGATGAATATTGAAAAACTTTCATAACATATATTTAGAAAAATAAAATATCAATGAAAAAGAAATGTTCATCAAGTTAATTAATAAATCATTGAAAACCTTGAGGAGAGGTAAGGAATGAGTTAAGAAGGTAGATTTCAGATTAGTAAAACATGAATTGGAGGGCAGGAATTAGATGCAAAAAGTATAGACTACTTTTTGTATAGATTTATGAAAGGGAAGAGTTAAAATATCTATAGTAGTTTGAAGAAATAATAGAATCAAATAACTTTTTTTTTTCATTTTACATTTTTAAATATGAAGGGAGATCTGGGTATGTTTATAGGCAGTGGATAACAAGAAAGTAAATCAAAAACTGATGTGCATATGTGTGTTGGGGGTATGAGCAATAGTAATTGCATTGATTCTATACTCTAGAATTTTTACCAAGAGTCAAAAATCCATCTCCTTGGGCTATGGTTTACAACTTATTCTCTCTCCCTTAGTGAAAATTGAGGCATCATTTGCCCTTCTCTAGGCCTGCTGGAAGTTTTCCCATTCTCAATATCTTTCGAATGTCAGTGACAGTGCTTCTTCAAACTCACCTGCCAATTCTTTAATTACTGAAGGATATATTATTCATCTGGACTATGTGTTTTAATATCATTAAAGATATTTTTTTTGCCATTTTCCTGTATATATTTATAATTTACTCCTTAGTAGTCCATTTTCTGGCCTCAGGCCAAGAATTATTCATTTTTCTTGATGGAGAAAACTGATGCAAAAAATGAGATTTAAGCAGCTTTGCCTTTTCTTTGTGTTGTCATTCATCATTTTTCCAACCACTAAGAGTAACAATACCATCCTCTTTGATCCTCTTTCCCACTACAGTATAGAAGACCATAAAAGGATACCTAAAAACCAAATATTTGCAGTTACTATTTTATACTTTATTTGTCAGATACAGCTAATTCTGAGATCAAGGACATCTGAACTTATTCTTCCAATAATAAGCCAAGATTTTTTTTTTCTTTTAAAAATTTTAGTCTGGTACTTTCCTTTGTGAACAGTATTTTCCAAGGTCTTTGGGGAGCTTCCGGACACAACGAGCATGTTCAATAATGAGAGTTCAAACCAGGAGAGATGAGTAACAGGTTTTATTAACGGGCCACTACATCTCTGCATTTGCAACAGACAATCCTTTTTTATACATGTAAGACCACTCCTTCAGCCTCTTTTAGGTATGCAAAACAGTATAACTCAATGATCATTCCCAAGCTTCCTCTTTAACACTAGATGTTCTCTTTTCTATCAGTTTCAAAGGGGTAAGATAATGGTTAAATAAAGGACCAGAGCTCCTCCCTAGGTGCAGAGCACACTCAGATATTTGCTGTTATAAGAGCATTCTGACCTTGTGTGAACATCTGGGACTCATGTTTTCTCAAGAGAACTTCATGGCCAGCATTCTTAACTTTAACCCTTTACACCTTTGGACTTTAGAAATCTCACTTAGTTGGTCTCTGTTTTTTTTACATCAGTATCTTCCAATACTTTTTGTTTTTCTCTACATTAGAATTCATTGCCTTTATCTTCAGAATTTCATTGCAGAGAATATCTTCTCCCTCTCATCCTCTCTACCAGTCAACCTTCCCTTACAGCATCTTAGTTCCCAGAACCTTATCACCCCCTCTAAATTCTTTGAATTCTGCTCTCCAAAAATCTGCATGTCAGACTATGCTTGGACCTCTTTTCTTCCACTATCACAAACTCTTAAAGGTAGCAGTCACTTCTCTCTGAAATTTACATCACTAGCATTGTCCTCATTCAGTTACTACTAGTGAAAATTAGACTTAGGATAGAATTTTCCTTTATATCACTTGTGTAATTTTTGAATGAAGAAAATATAATAAAGGAAATTCAAAAAATTATTAGACTCTGCTTTTGACAGCAAGAGTTTCTGAAAATGTCTAGATGATTGAAGTTCCCCAACGCAATTATATCATATATCTCTGCCAGGCTTTTGATCTATTTCCTCCTTTGGTCCGGGTAGTCTATGCTATATTCCAATGACAAGATCATTGGATCCTACTACTTCTATTGAAATTAAATTAGGGTGGCTAGGTGGCACAGTGGATAAAACACCGGCCCTGGAGTCAGGAGTACCTGGGTTCAAATCCGGTCTCTGACACTTAGTAATTACCTAGCTGTGTGGCCTTGGGCAAGCCACTTAACCCCGTTTGCCTTGCAAAAAACCCTAAAAGAATTAAGTTAATTTTTTTCAGCTATGACTTTGGAATTCCTCATGTGAATACAGAAATTCTCCAGTCTTTTCTGTTTAGTGCATTTTTATTACACTTGCAATCCAACAAATACATTCTAACCAATTCCTTCCTACTTTCTTTCCTTCTTTCCTTCCTTGCTTCCTTTCTTCTTTACTTTTCTTTCTCCTTTTCTTTCTTTTTCTACATTTCTTCTTTCTACCTTTCTTTCTTTCTCTTTCTTTCCTTCTTCTAGGTATGTTCAGAAATCCGTTTCTATATTTTATATTTTCTATTTCTATATTTATAACAATCCAAATCTCATTCTCAGGCATATTTTTTCTCATTTAGCTAAGCTATTAATTTCCCAAATCAGTTTCTCTCTTCTGTATTACTTTTGTTCACTGTTATAAAAATGTACTTCTGCTATTGTCTTTGGTTTCTTGCCTAAGACTGTGTAAACTTTAGGAATATTTTTAGATTCCCACTGGCAATGCCATTTATGCTCATATGAATTACTAGAAGTGAGTAGTAGTCTGACATTTTTAGGTATCTTGGGAGGGTCTTCTATATATGCCCCAAGGTAGATAAAAGACCTCTCTATTATTGTTAACAGATTGATAAATAGATGCTTCAATACCTCTGAGCTGAGAGTCATCAACCATCCTAGTTTCCTCATCCTTTGCTGGCACAAACTGAATTATATCTCATGTGACAAGATCATATGGATCTATTTTATCATTCTTTTATTTTTAGGTTTTTACAAGGCAAACGGGGTTAAGTGGCTTGCCCAAGGCCACACAGCTAGGTAATTATTAAGTGTCTGAGACCAGATTTGAACCCAGGTACTCCTGACTCCAGGGCCAGTGCTTTATCCACTATGCCACCTAGTTGCCCCTATTTTATCATTCTTACAGAGTAAATAACTGCTTTCTCCTCAGAACACCCAATCACATCTTCTTCAGGAAGACCTTCAATTTCTTTCTTAGCTTTTAATTTTCAAATTTACTATTTCTTCTTTGGGTCCTCTATATGATAATCTACAACTCTTCAAAAATTTCTGACAGAAGTAAGGGTCCCTTAACATCTCAATCCTTTTCTATTTTTGGAGGGCTGAAATTCTACTTGTTTTTGTTCATTTTCCCTGATAACCAAGAATCTGAAGAGTCTTTGTTCAAGTCCCTTCACCTCTTAAAGGGGAAAAAAACCACAACCACAACCACAGCAACACAAACAAAATGAATTTACGTTAGGAACATTGGTTGCAGTCTTTTGGCAGAAGTACAGACATTGCACTTTTGGTGGGAATCATAAAATTCATCCTGCTCTCAATATTCTTTGAAATCTTTAGGCTTTTCTTGTTTGTTTCAATTTGTTTATTGACATCTAAATGCAAGATTTTTTAAATTTTCATTCATTTTTTTTCACTTTATAATTAATCTTAACAGGGACCCCCCAATTCCTTTCTCTCATTAACACCTTGATTGGTTATAATTATTTGTTTTACTAATCTTTCTTAACTTGCCTTTCCAACAGCCTTCTACTTCTTGAATTCTGATGTTCAAGTTCTTTCTCCTCAATTCTTCTCCTTTAGATTACATCTCCTTCAGGCTGAATTTTTCTCTTTCTTCTCAAATTGTTCTTTAAATTTGATTCAAGATATCCCTGCCTTTTTTCTTCTAAATTATATCTCTGTCACTTTTCACTAGTCCTGAGGCAGCCAAACTATCTTCAGAGTCTGTTCCTTCTTATTAACATCAAAGTTTTTCCCTATCTCTGGTCTGTTCTGTCATGCCACTTTTTCCTTGTAAATTCAGAAATTAAATTTTCCTGAATTGTCTTCAAGTATTTGGGATATGATAATCTGAAAGAAAGATATAGTTTGGTTTCTTTGGACTCTACAGAAGTATATTGGGTGGAAGTGCCAAAGAGGTAAATTTAGCTTTGACAAGAAGAAATATCTAAATAACATTCAGTTATAAATAAGACAGATAAGCTTATTGAAAGGTGGAATGTTTCTTATCAGTGGAGGTCTTAAAGAAAATACTAGATGACCATTTTTCAGATATATTATTGAGGGGATTCATTTTCATATGTTCATATGGTCCCTGAGGTCATTATATTTGTTTAGGTTTTGTTGACACACATAATCAGTGACTCACCCATAGCCATAGCTAGTAAGTGTCTGAGGTCATTTTGAGCTCTGAAATTCTAGGATTCTGTGGTCATCCTTATGGGTTGCACTGATCACTAACTCCACTCATCTGATTCTCCTTTACTTCCTTGTAAGTGACCCTAGTTTTCACAGATTATGACATCAGGATTCAGGTTTGGCAGATCCTATCCAGATACAAAGCTTCAAATGAAGGTTTATTGTGAGACTGATTGAGTGTTATTGAAAAACTCACCTTGATAAGTATCAAAAGCTTATCATCAGAGAACTGGCTACCAGCTGAAGAATATTTGACTTTAGCAACTCATAAAACTATTTACTAAGGTGTTTTAAGGTTTCAATCTATGGAGACTATCCCCTTGGATGAAATCACTGATTTTTTGAAGTATGAACTATTGATCACAAACAGTAATTACTTATGTGAAGACTTCTCCCCTTGGCTTTGAATTATGTATTTCAATAATTCCTAGACTTTCCAGGGTTTTCTGATTGTGATTAGGGATAAAACTGAAAAGCATCTCAGATTTCTGCTGGGGATGTCAGAGAAAATGGAAGAAATAATAGAGACTCTCTAAGCAAATAGCAAGTCCACCTGACAGGAGCCATGCAGTCTTTCAAGGGGCACAAGATCAAGACTGATGTCTTTTGAACATACTTCCCAACAGCACTGTCAGTAACAAATTAGTCGTGTCACTTTCTCTGAGCAGATTTAGTGAGGACATTAGTAATGTTAATAATCTGTGGGTACCTCAGGAGGAAGAAGCTGAGTACCAAATTTGGTAGCACCCAGGTCTGGCTTTTCTTTTCTTTCATTGGTACTGTGGTGGATACAGGATTTGTTTAATTTTCCTCTTGGGTATGGGGAAATTCTATATGATTTGATAAAACAAATGCTATCCAGAGGTGAAAATGTTCTTTTATTAAAATCATTTTTTTAGGTTTTTGCAAGGCAAATGGGGTTCAGTGGCTTTCCCAAGTCCACACAGCTAGGTACTTATTAAGTGTCTGAGACTGGATTTGAACCCAGGTACTCCTGACTCCAGGGACGGTGCTTTATCCACTACACCACCTGGCCACCCCCTATTAGAATCATTTTAATCTGTAGTGTAGTGGAAAGATTGTTGGAAGGCAAAGGAACTGAATTCAGATCTGGTCTTTGTTAATACTTGTGTCTTTCAGCAAAGCTCATACTAAATCTGGTTCTCCATTTCCTCATTTATCTAATTAAGTGGTTGAACTAGATGAGTTCTAAGTTATTCTGCAGATGTAGCTTCTCTGTTCCTCAATGCATTAGGAATTAATTATCTTTGCATATAAGAATTGCCAATCTCAGAAGAATAACAAAGTTTGTCTTTCCAGCTCTGTTATTACTGTGGGAAATGAGACCTATAAGGGATAGATATTAGATGTCATCTAATTGAATTGCCTCATCTTCATGTAAGAAAATTGGTGTTGTAATTGGTTGAGTGACTTTCCCAAGGTCACTGAGATAATAACATAGGAGAGTCAGCATTGGAAAATACATCCTCTGACTCTGTATCTAAATTTCTATGATTTGTCATTGAACTATAATTCATGACTAGAATAATGAAATGTGATTGTTTGATTATAATTAATAATGTATTTAGAGAGTAATAATAATAACTACAACTTTTATATGTGCTTTAAGGTCTACAAAGAATTTCTTTCCCGGATGCAATAGATTTAAATTCAATACAATTTAGTAAGCTCATATTAAGCTCCTTTGTGTTAGGCACTGTGCTAAGTGAAGGAGATAACAAAGACAAAAATGAACCCAGTTCCTTTCCTGAAAAACTTCAAATTCTGCTATTGGGGAAAAATATGTACATAGATAAATAAATACAAAATTAACATTATATATATATATATATATATATATATATATATATATACACATACATACATACACATGTATGTGTATGTTATAGTGAAAGGGTTGGGCAGAACAATATGGTATGGGCAGTTAGATGGCCCAGTGGATAGAACTATGGATCTGGAATCAGGAAGATTCATCTTCCTGAATTCAAATCTGATCTCAGGTACTTAACTGCTATTTGAACCTGAGCAAGTCACTTAACCCTATTTGCCTCAATTTCCTCATCTGTAAAATAAACTGGAGAAGGAAATGGCAGATCACCCCAGTATCTCTGCTCAGAAAACCCCAAATGAAGTCACAGTATATCACAACTAAAATAACTGAACAACAAAAATATAGCATAAGAACTAGGTGAATCAAGGAAGAACTCATGTAGGTGGTTGAGTTTAAATTGTGTTAAAACTTCAAAGGAAACAGAAAATACAAGAGATAGAACTAAGAAGGAAAAAAAGCCGATTATGAAAGATAGCTTTTCAAAAACATGGAGGCTAGAAATAGACTCCCATGCTACATTCAATTCAATGAATATTTATTTATATCCTATTCTGTGTCAATTTGTGTATTGAGGACACAAAAAACAAAAATGAAAACAGTCCATATCCTCAAGGAGTTTACATTCTATCACATTCAAAAAGAAAACCATTTACTTAGAAAAATTGGGAATATGCTTTTTTACAAATCTGCTTCTCATATTGTCAGTGGCTTTGTGGTAGTAATGATGTTATTGCTGCTGCTATTGTTGTTGATGATGATGATTATGTTCAACCATTTCTGACTCTTCAAGACTATTTGGAATTTTTGTTACAAAGATACTGGTGTGTTTAGCCATTTCCTTCTCCAGTTCATTTTACAGATGAGAAAACAGAGGCAAACAGGTTTAAGTGATTTGCTATAGCAATAAGACATAATTTTATAACTCAGCTTCAGAAACTTAAAAGTTGTGTAACCCTGAACAAATTACTTGAACTTTGCTTTTCTGAGCTTCCACATCTATAAAATGTGGACAACACTATCTCCTCCCCCCTCCCCCAGGAAGGTTTCTGTATTTTGCAAAATATGTTAGTTATCATCATCATCATCTTGGGGTAAGTGTATAGAGCACTGGGGCTTGAACAAGAAAATCCTGAGTTCAAAGCCAGCCTCAGGCACTAACTACCTCCTTCACCTCTCTCCGAACTGGAGATGTTGTAAGGATGAAATGAGAGATATATGTAAAGTGTTTTGCAAATGTTAAGATACTCCCTATCATTGTGGATCCCAACATTAAAGATGATTCCGCAAAAGAAATTAATTGCATATTCTCACTTGTTTTAGCTGCACATTAATAGCTTTGATTCCTGGGGTTGTCAAACAAATTTTCTAAGGAAAAGCGAGTACAGAAATCAAAGTGATAGGCCCCCACCTGGCTCATTCATTTTGCTCAGAGACTTAATGGAAGCTGGTTCTTTTAAAGGTTTGAGTTAGCATTGCCTCAGTCCCATAAAAAAAAAGAAGCACAAGGAGGGGTTGAAGGAAAGAAGAAAGTAAAAAAAAAAAAGCCTGCATCCAGGAAAAATGTCAACATTGTCTGTTAGTTCTTTTTCCACACTAATTCTCCCCCTCTCCAAAAGTGTACCCTCCTCTTCTTTGGCTGTAGAAAAGCAGTGAGTTCACCCCTTACCGCAGGCTAACACCCTCCATCTCTTTGATTCTTTGGACTTTGAAGTTTTCTACAGTGCAAACACACCAAGTTGAATTTCTACAGGGCAAACTTCACTCAGCTTTTTTTTGTTTTTATTCTTTTTTCTTCTCCCTTGCCTCTTTGCCTCTCTCTTATGTACTTTCTTTCCTTCAGGAAACTGCATCTGCCCCCCCCCCCTTCCTCCTTTTTTAATGGGCTGTCATCTCTAACTAACTATTCTTAGTCAAGAGATGACTACAATCCATGAGGTAGCTCCCACTAGGGACCTTATGAGCTGTGCAAGTTGGCTGTGTTTTTGATAAGTCCTGAACATAATGGACTATCAACCAGGAATGGATGAAGCCAGTGGCATCTGGAGTGGTTGTACCTAATCTTTTAAGAAAAATATTTCTCGGGGTGGCTAGGTGGCGCAGTGGATAGAGCACTAGCCCTGGAGTCAGGAGTACCTGATTTCAAATCCGACCTCAAACACTTAATAAGTACCTAGCTGTGTGGCACATATATATGCATATATATATACATATATATATATATATATATATACATATATATATATATATTTCTCACACATATTGGGTTTCACAAAATCCATGTTGTATTTTGCCCTCCCCCAGGTATACTATTTATTTATTCCTTTAATTTCCAAGTTCTTATGGATTTAGAAGGACTGGATCCACAAGAGCAAATTAACTTAAAGTCTCAAAAGATTTTTAATTCATTTAAAAATTTGGGATGCAGAGTCTAAATGGATGGCAAAACTAAATTCAGTGGATGATAGTGAATCTTAACTGTTAAACAACTATTCTCAACTGATCTACTAATGTGAAATTCTTTGGCAAAGGTTTAAAAGTGAGGAGGGTGGCTAAGTGGCACAGTGAATAGAGCACCGGCCCTGGAGTCAGGAGTACCTGAGTTCAAATCCGACCTCAAACACTTAATAATTACCTAGCTGTGTGGCCTTGGGCAAGCCACTTAACCTCATTGCCTTGCAAAAAAAAATTAAAAAAAGAAGGAAATATAATGTTTGAGTCCAAGATCATAGGTTTAAAGCTAAAGGTATTTAGAGGCTATCCAGTCAAAAACTGGATGAGGTAGGGATCCATACAAGCATTTAAAAAAACACAACTTCCGTTTGCCCCACTTTCCTCAACTATAAACTTGGGATAATAATATCTACCTCACAGAGTTGTTGTAAGGATCAAATGAGATCAAATATCTTTTATCCCATTCAAATTTATAGAACCCCTGAAATCCTTCAACATATCCAAACTCCAGATTATAAAGCCCTGCCTTAAACCACACCCTCTTCTAAATTCCCCCTTTTCTACTAATGATTCTACTATCCTTTATAATTTCAGCATTATCCTTGATTTCACTTATTCTCTCCCTTCAATCAATTTATTGAATAATTCATGACAACTCTTGTTTCTTTGTTCTAGTATCTCTTTCACCTGATCCCTTCTATTTACTCATACTTCTATCTAGATTTCCTTATTTCCCCCCTTAGGTATGGCAAGAGTTTCCTGATTAGTTTCACTGCTTTTACAGTCTTCATACTTCAGTGTTTCTGTCTTCATATTAATTATTCCTTAAATTCTGATTTGAACATATTACTTGCTTATTATATATGTTAATGCCAAATATAATATTGTTTTTTTTCTTTTAAGTCTTATGTAACTTAGCACCAACTTATTTTTCAGAATTTATTGAACAAATTCCTTGCCTTCACTCTGTGATCAAACTAGATTGGACTTATCTGTGCTACTTGCAAAATATCCCAAGTAACTGGAATACACTCACTCCTTCTCTCTGCTTCAAAGAACCTGCTCTCTTCCTTTATGATGCCACTCAAGTGCCATCTGCATGAAGCCTTTCTTAATTTCTCCTACCTAAATGGGCCCAACTTTGCATTTTACTACTTTGTAATCAACTGTTCCATGATTCTGACTTCCTTTATAGCCCAAGAATTATTTCTTCACTAAAGTCTATATAAGTACATATTTCTCTCTGTTCTGTCTATCCTATCAACAAAGATTTATTTAGTGCCAGCCACATTTTCAATGTCTCCTGGACATACAAAGATAATTAAGCACCTGCTCTTGGGTAGTTATTTTTTTTTCATGTGAATGAAATGTATAAGTAGTTTTACTGATGGGGAAATTAAAGCTCAGAGGGGTTAAGTGATTGTGGAATGATTACATGGCTGCTAAATGTCAGATAAAGATCCAAGTCCCCTTGACTTTGTTAAAGTCTTTGGCCAGCATACCATTGCTACAAATACTTATAATACAGATTATAATGTATGTTTTGAGATTTAAAGAGGTACAGATGACTTTGTAATGTGGATCTGTCTTTTCTATTTTTATATATTTACTATTTCTACAATCAGTATTCTGTTCACCAGTAAGTTATTTCCACCTGAGTATCTGACTCTGAGACCCACTTGAAACATTTACATTTCTTTTGAAGAGGCGATATGGCATTACAACTACATTCTTGAACTTCAGCTGGCCTTTATTTTTCCTTAACTGTTTGTATATGCAAGCCAGGCAGAAGATTGTGATGCTTAAGGAAACAAAAACAAGTTAAGAAAAATATTATAGTGGACAGAAATACTGGATATGATGCCAACAATCTTTGGGATTTGGGAGAAGTTCCATCTTTTTTTTTTTTTGCTTTAGTTACCACACCAATAAAATAAACTGAATATGTGTGTGTGTGTGTGTGTGTGTGTGTGTATATGTATATATATATATATGTATATATAGATAAACACACAAACACACACACACACACACACACACACACATATATATATAATCACCAAAATAGACTATATGCAGCTTGCTTGTTAAGTTATTTGCATTTTTTCATTATTCATTATATTTTGAGTTACTCAAGGACAGACTGCCTTTTTGTCATTTTTTATTTTTGTAGCCCCGATACTTAGCACAGTGTCTGACACCTACTACATTCTTAATAAATGTTAACTGACTGAATAAGGAATAGAGTGGAAAAGATGTGCTCTGAGATACCTGCCATCTGTAAATCTTACCTTCATTGGATTATTTATTTTAATTTTCCTTGTTCTCTCACTCCTATTTCTTCCTTCATTAAAATAAAGGATAATTAATTAAATCAATCATTTAAAACCCTCACTTAGTCCAGCAAAGCAAATTTACCCATTAATTGTGTCCAAAAAATGAACATTTCAATCTAGATTTTAAGTCAATCACCTCTCTGTTTAGAGATAAGCAGTATGATTCCTTTTCAGTTCTTTGGTCTTGTATTTCATAATGGTATTAACCTGAGATCTAAAATCTTTCAACATTTTTTTCTATATATAATGCTATTGTTGTTTAAATTATTCTCTTTTTTTCATTCTGCATTAGATCATAGATATCTTGTCAATTTTCTCTGAAATTGTCCTCTTTGTCATTTCTTATGGCACAATAATATTCTATTTATATATCACAAATTTTTAGCCATGATTGTGGTTACCCCTTTTATTTATTTATTATTTATTTCTAGATTAGGGCTAAAATGAAAAGAAATGCTATAAATATTTTTTGTACATATAACATTCTTTTCTGTTTTCATGAATTCCTTTTGGTATAGTTAGTTCAAAAGGTATTTGCAGTTTCATAACATTTTGGGCTAATTTCAAATTGCTTTCCATATTGTCCAGATGCTGGCAGTCTATATGTTGCTGGATAAGTCACTTAATCTCTAGTCAAATCTCAAAGAATTTAAATTAGACAGGAGATGCCAACATGAAAATTAGAGGAAATGTCCTAATTCAAAAATTGCTCTACCAAAGAAATCACATAGTTAATTTCTATCACTATAATTATCTGAGTGTGTTTGTGAGTTTATACTTATGTGTATGTGTGTTGATTGGTTAGTTGGTTCTTGTCCTTCATTATTGAAGAAGACCAAAATGACATCACTATGTGTGAGAGAAATTATAGTGTGTGCAACTATGACTGATCTGACCAATCCAAGCTTAGAATGCTCTACAATCAGTCGAAACAAATAGTTCATGTGAACACCTAGAGTACTTAATTTAAATTGAAGTATGTCAGGTTTCCTTTGAGCTGCTTCAATTGGGCCTTTCTCAGAGAGCACAGCACCCCCTCTCTGATGAGGGCATGTTGGGCAGTCCTGTGACATTTATATGCTATATAATCATTTCTAAAACTCTTAAGAGAGATGTTCAGGGTGTCCAGGTATCATTTTTTTCTGACCTCCTTGGATTTGAACTCAGGTTTTCTGGACTCCAGGTCTAGTATTCTGTATATTGCACTATCTGGTGAATCTCAATAAGTCTTTCCACATATCCAGGCTTATCAATGGAACTACCATGAAAAAAATCAATTAAAATACTTTAATCAAGTTTTGGCTGCATTTCTATCATCATTTACTGTATCATCCTATGTATAGGATGCACTTTAATTTGGGGGCCCAAAATTTGAAAACAACACATTGCATAAAGTTACTGAACTCAAGTTTTATTCATAAAATTCATACAACTCCTCAACACTATCAAAACTCCCATCCATTCATTAGCTTATCTTCATCTGTGTTTGATGATGAATCATTATCTTAAAAGATACTCTGAATTTTCTGTGGCCTGTGCTCTGGACTGTGGTTGACCACTAGGACTCCCTGGGCAAGTCTGGTGTGTGGGTACATGCTTTGTCCATTCTATTTCATGAACCTAAAGCACAAATTGTGTCCTCCTTTGAAATCAGTCACTTCTTTTTCATCAGCAATTCTTGCCTCCTGCTGAACCATCTTTGTGGACACAGGAATTCCAATGGCTCTTCAATCTATCTCTTCAATTCCCTCTCTAAACCTGACCATTTTCCTGACTTGCCTCTCATAGCCTTTTTCTGCTATGTATTTTCAGGAGGTTTTCTTCTTTGCACAGCCAGTCTTAGATTGTTTTCTCAGTTGGAGGAGGAACAAACTGATGTTCAGCAGCACAATTTCCATTCACTTTTGCAGACTGGATCACTTTTAACTTGAATTCAGCACCATACAAAAATCTTTTCTGAGCCATTTCTGGGCAGAATGTGACAAAATATAACTTAATATACCAGTAACAAATGTGAAACTATGTGCACATAAACAACAAAAGTGAAAATGTGGGATATGCAAGTAAAAATTTCTACAATGAGCACAAAAACAAGTGTGAAAAAGCAAGAAATGCAAGTAAAAGAATCTACAACCAACATATAATTTTCAGACCCTAAATTTTTCAAAAAAAAGGTGTATCTTATACATGTGGAAATGCAGTACTTACTTGAATTAATTAATATATCTTGTTTTCATTAGTCACAGGTCAGTATAGAATAATTTTTTTCAAAGGATGTTTATATTTCATACTTCTCATTCTGCTTCATGCTTTAATATATTTTATTTCATATATTTATTTGTAATATTCCATAATTACTCCTCGAAAGCCATTCATCATAATAAAGAATACTTTTTCAAAGGCTTATGAATATATAGGATTTATTTCTGAAACAGACAATAGAGATTATATGAGTACTACTTAAGATCAAAATGTAATTGGGAAATATTTAGCAAAATAAGAAAATAAATAAAAATACAATAAAGCATTACATTTAAAAAGTCTCTATGGGATACTTAGGATTCTTTAGGTTCTGGATTTTTTTTTGTTTTTTTTGAAAGGCAAATGGGGTTAAATGGCTTGCCAGAGGCCACACAGCTAGGTTAATTATTTAGTGTCTGAGGCCAGATTTGAACTCAGGTACTCCAGACTCCAGGGCCGGTGCTCTATCCAAAGGATACATAGGATTCTTAATTATGGATTAGTGGCCTGGTTTCCATTTGAGTTTAACAGCACTGATCTAATGTAATACTATCATTTTATATATATAAAGGAACTGAAGCTTAGAGAGAGTATAACTTTACTATCATTGGAAGCAATCCTAACATAGGCAACATTTAAATCTAGTGATAATACAATCTAGTAAGTGACTGAATCTAGTTTTCTTCTCATCCCATCATGGTGCTTCATTTAAATTGTCCTGTGAATTTTTTTTTAAATGTAAAATTAATATTCCAATTTTGCAAGTATATCAGTCAAGGTAGTGAGCAGTCAAATTACTTGTCCAGAATTCACATATTACCTAATTCAGCTATATTAAACCATAGTTATGTTGCTTGTCCATGTCAATCTCTGGTTTTTTTTTAGGCTTTTGTAAGGCAAATGGGGTTAAGTGGCTTGGTAATTATTAAGTGTCTGAGGCCGGATTTGAACTCAGGTACTACTGGCTCCAGGGAGGGTGCTCTATCCACTGCGCCCATGTCAATCTCAAGATATAATTAGAAATCTCTAATATTCAAGTTATACAATTGGTATTTGGTACTTAGTCTAAAGTTAATGTTGACATTGTTAGGGGAGACTATCTTTGATTGTGATATTTTTCTCCTTAGCATACTGCAAAAAGTGCCAAATTTCTCCTTTAGACTCCAAACTAAAGAGCAGGATCACAGGAACCTGGGTCTCAAGTTCACAAATCAGTCAAAAATGATTTCTTCCCTGATTTAGAATAATATTATTCAAGTTTTCCCTTGAAATCCAAGCCTTTGAGAATAAGACAAACCTTTATTCATGGAAGGAAAGACAAACAATAATCAATCAAGAATTGTATAGTGGGATTTGTGCTATATTTGATATAAACTAGAATTGGTTTACTACTTCCTCTCTGTAACTTTGGGCAAGTTATTTCCCTTTTTGGGGGGCTACAATTTTCCTGTCTGTAAAATGGACATAATGAGCTAGATTAGCTATAAACTCTTTCCAGCTCTAAATCTTATGATCTTGTTGGAAAATAAAATGTTCTGATTCACTAAACTCTATTCCTCTGCGCACCTCCTTAGTCTTGTGTCTTATACATTAACAGTGGATTCTAGAGAAGAAAATTGATCAATTTGTCCAGT
This sequence comes from Macrotis lagotis, assembly GCF_037893015.1. Taxonomy (NCBI): domain Eukaryota; kingdom Metazoa; phylum Chordata; class Mammalia; order Peramelemorphia; family Peramelidae; genus Macrotis; species Macrotis lagotis. The sequence goes on from NC_133658.1 coordinate 137,902,669, forward strand.
AATAATCAAGGACTTTTTCCATACATTTCACACTTTTCACACAAGTTGATCTTATAAGATTAAGGAGAAAACATAGGCCATGCCTAGAGCACGAGGACATTAGTTAAACACTATTTTTCTACCCCAAATCTCAACTTATAAGTGTTGGCTTTTTGGTTTTGTGAGGAAATAGGGTTAAGTGTCTTGACCAAGGTCACACAGCTAGGTAATTATTAAGTGTCTGAACTCTGTGATACCTAGCTGCCTCAACTAAGAATGGTTTTTAACTTTTTTAACAAAAATATAGTGCAAGAAAATTATGTTGGTGTTTTCTTAAACACCCTTACCCATCTCCTACTCATTGTACTTGACTAGTAGAAATAAATAATTTAGATGTAGAAATAAATCTAAGTTCAAATATACAGTAACAACTAGCCACTCTCTTAAAAGAATATCTGGAAATGATTTCTTTCTCAGGCTAAAGCTAAGCATGGAGTCATTGATTGGTAAGCAGAATAATGACTTGGGCAAATGGTAGACATAAAAATACATAAACATCTCTCAGAAGGTGACCAACAATTCTTATCCTGGAGAAATTCAGCAATAAGCAAATAAGTTTCATAGACAGTTTTTGTGTGATCAAGGAAGGAGTGGGTACCCTGGTAAAGTGTGGGTTGTTAGAGAGATTAGGCTTACAGACTTATTTTCTATGTTTCATGAAATGACCATTACCTATTTATTTCCCTTCCAATTACTTGTCTCCCTGATTCAAACACTTATTCATAAAAGGAAAAGAGGTCCTAGGTCTACAGAGTAATATTTTTCTAAAGGAGAAGTCATTTATTTCCATCACTAAAGATATGATCTCAAAGGCAGGAAGAATTAGATTACAATCCTGCACGTGACACATACTTCCTATGTGACCCAGTGTACTATATTGCTGACAAGGCTAAAATGCAGAAAAGTTGCTAAACTTCATAGGTATTTGTACAAGGAATTTCTCCTCCCAAGTATTCCTTATACCAACAAAACCCCATGTCTAATGTCAACCCCCATTAAAAAAAAAAAAACTTTTTTCCTCTCCCTCATTTTTTTATTTCTTTCCCCAAAAATCCTTTCTCCCAGTCTTCCACATTGAAAATCTTAGTATTTCTTCTTTGCTTCCCACATTCAATTAAGTTCTTTTGATCACTGGGTTCTTTTTGATGTCACCTGAACAATTCCTTACCTTCATACCTTCCTCTCTGTTTCCACTGCCACCAACTTCATATAAGATGTCATTGTCTTTTTTCTAACCTATTGCAATTCTCATTAAATTTACTTCTTCCCTCTCCAAACTATTCTTATTATTTTTGTTTTATTTTGTTTTGTTTTTGCAAGGCAATGGGGCTAAGTGACTTGCCCAAGGTCATACAGCTAGGTAATTATTAAGTTTCTGAATCTGGATTTGACCTCAGGTCCTCCTGATTCCAAGGGCAGTGCTCTCTCCACTGAGCCACCTAGCTGCCCCCCATCCTTGTTATTTTTGCCAAATTCATTTCCCTTAGGCAGAGATGACTCCCTCTTTCTTACGAGATAAATTTCAGATTCTTTAGTGTGGCTTTCCAGTCCTTTAAGACCTATTTCCCACACCTATCTCATCCTCTTGCTCACATATGCAACTCTTAAAAAGAACACTAATATACTCATTCATCAGCCCTCATAAACATCTCATGCTTTAGTATTTTTAATGCCTTTTCTCAATCTCTTCCTTATGAAATACTGGAATACTATTGTATCCATTCCCAAATCATTTTTTGAATATGTACCTATCCTTAAAGTTCAGTTCAAATTGCACCTCTTCCATGAAGTGCTCATGAATTTCCCTCCAAAGTAATGATCCTTTCTTTTCTCTTTCAGTGCCACATAGCAATTTATTTCAAATCTCTTTATTATGCATGTTCAATGTTTCATATTAATATAATTGTTTGTGTGTGTTAATTTGTTTTTACATGGCAAACTATCAAACTAGGCACCACGATTTATCTGATAATGCCTAGTTTAATTCTTTGCACACATTAGATGCTTAATAAAGACTTGTGGAATTGAACTGAAAGTATAAAATCTGAAATTTCACACGAAGATAAATGAAAAGATTGATTAGGATTCTGGTGGATAAAATAAACTCTTTGAAGGAAGGAAATGTTTCATTTTTGCCTGTTTTTCCCAGTACTTAACATTGTGCTAGTTGCATAGTAATCATTCATTAAATGTTTGTTGGATTGAATTTTTGATCTAGCAACCAAATGGCTTGTTGATAAAGATGCCAGACACTTCTTAGAAAGCCACATGAAGGAACAGCTGCAGATTTGCCCCTAATTTTACAGTGATTGGATCATAAAACACTCAGAATGCTTCATTTTTTCTCCAGTATTAAGACTGTCATTGCCAATGACCTTAATGTAACTCTTCTCTATGAAGATAATACTCATATGCCGGGTATAAAGAAACTATCTTTTATTTTCATTCTTTAATCTCTCACCATGACCAGAGCAGGCACAGCAGGAAGTGATCTCAGAAATGTGTTAATCCCAAAGTTTGATCAAAGATGAGGGCAGCAGGGAAGAAATAGCTTGTACTAGCAGCTCTGGGAGTTGCTCAAGACAACACCTCAGAAAGGGGTCAGGCATGAGCTATAACTTAAATAGTGTGTTCATGTCTTTGTGTATTTGGGGACAGTATGGAAAATAAGAGCAGCAAGGGAAGAAGATAGCTGAGAACCAAAGTGCTGATTTCAGTAACTCAAGGATCTGTCTTTTGTTCAAAGAGAGTCCTCCTGCCTCCATAGCTCACAATCCTTCACACCCTTTAACTGATTGTCTTCATGGGTTTCTGAAGTTAAAAAAAAAAAAACCACTAACCTATCAGCATAGATCATAGGAGTTGGAAAGGACCTTAGAGTTCATCTTGCTTAAGCCCTCCTCATTTTACATATGAAGAAATTGACAGCTATAGAGGCTATGTAACTTGTTCAATGTGACACAAGTAGGAAGGGGAAGAGGTGGGATCTGAACCCATGTTGATTCCAAATCTAATAGTCTTTTCACTACGTTGTAATTTTCTGGTAATGAGCCTCTCTATATTTTGTGAGGCTCATTGTTGGATGAAAGAAATATGGCCCAACACTGGGACCATAGTCTAAGACAGTTCAACTTGGTAGAGCATACCAGAATTTATATGAATGCACAATCTTTGATAGACCAGAATTACTTATGTTATTGTTCTTGTTAAGTACTTTCAGGCATGTTCAACTCTCCATGATCCCATTTGGAGCTTTCTTGGCAGACATACTAGAGTAGTTTGTCATCTTCTTCTCTAGCACATTTTACAGATGAGGAAACTGAGGTAAACATGATTAATTAACTTACCAAAGGTCACAGAGCTTATAAGTATCTGAGTCCAGATCTGAATTCAGGACTTCCTGACTCCAGGAGTGGTACTCTCTCGTGTATGCTAACTAGTTGTTCTATGTTGTACTTATAAGTCTTTAGAGAAACATATAAATGGAGAGGTGGAACAGATATAAGAGTGCTATCAGGCCTGAAATGAGGGGTAAATAACAGAAACAATACCCTCAATATTGTAGGGCAGGATGTTTTCTAAATTTCCAAAGCAATTTGTTCTTTCCCAGATACTTTCAAATGTATTATCCAATTTCAGGAAATATGCAAATTCTTTGTCTCCATCTTCATTTCAATTATCATCTCCACCTTTCATCTTTTAATTATATCTTCATTGAACAACCACAAAGTATAGCCCTTAGGTCCTCCTGCATTAGTGAGCTGTTCTATGAAAAGTAAGGGAGAGAGGGAGAAAAATAGAGAGACTGAAACAAGGTTGACTAAAATAGGTTATCTTATGCCCTTTTAGCCATTTGGGGAAATCTAAGAGTTCAAAGTTCCTGAAGATGAAATAGAACCCAGCATATTGGATAGAATGTTGGACTTGAAGTCACAAATCCTTAATTTCAAAACCCTAGCTGTGTGACTCTGGACAAGTCATTGTACCTGTTTCATTTTCTTCAACCCCAAAATGGAGTTAATGATATACTTCATATAGTAGTTGTGACACACTAATGCAATAATGAATGTGAAGTCTTTGCAAAATGCGAAGGGCTATATGTCAGACTCCTTCGTCCCCTAATCCCAAAAATTGTTTCCAAACTTTTTTTCCTGTAATGCTTTTGTTGATTCAACATATACCTCCCTTTCCTTCCCTTGTCTTCCCCTTTCCCAGGACACTTGAATGAGGATATACTAGAAATGAAAGAAATATTTGATATTGTCTAGTGTATCCTTCTCCTAAAAGAGAGGAAACTCAGTGTTAGCAGACTTAAGTTCTCAAAAGCTGCCCAGCCAGTTAATTGCAAAATGAAAAGCTAAAGCCAACTTTCATTGTACTACCCAGTCTGCCATTCCACATCCATCCACGGTTCATTTTTTTTAAAAGAAATATCATTTTGATCATGCAGCCACTAACACTGACTTTTCATTCTAATATAAATTACTTTGTTGGCTGGGAACTATGTTTGCATTACTCCCTGGTATATAGATACAAAAGCCTTGTTAGTCATGCAATAATTCCTTTTTCCAGATGTCAGTTTCCCCCATCTGTAAAATGAAGTGATTTTCTCAAGGTAAAGCAAATAAAGGGCATATCTAGAATCATTTACTGAAGGCAAATCCAAATGCTTCTGATTTGGAGGGCAGAGTGGAAAAAGAATTGGAGGTGGGGAGGAAAAGGAAGAAAAAGAGATGACTATTGCCTATGCAATTTCAATTAACTATACCCCCTCAGCTATCACTATTTCCAAACCAGAATGCATCCTTGTCACATAGGTTGAAAGCAGACAGGTGGCCAAGGAAGGAAACTATAAACTGTAAAACTCTATTCTGAGAAAACACATCAACCAAGCAAGTGCCTTGTAGCTTTTGCTCAGAGACAATAAATGTTACTGCTTTACAGTAAGGAGAGATGAGAAATTCCATTCCCAAGGGAGACAAATACATCTCTGGGAATGACAAGTAGTTAACATTATGGATAGCATCTGCCTGAGCTTTTATCATGATTTAAATTTGTTTTCTATTCACTGGTTTGAATAGCAAGAGAATAATATTGAAATGGGAATGAACCACCCCATACACATTTTATTACACTTCCTTGTTAATCCTACTTGGGAGGTAGGGGGAAGTTGAGAGAGTGAGATGTTAGAACATGTAAGTTTGTCTAGTATTTATAATCTATATTTGGAAATCAATTTGTTTTAAGCTAAAAGGAAGAATTTTTTCCTGGAATGGTGAATTCTTTTGGTGAGTTCTGTCTAGCTTATGTAATCAGAGTTTATATGAAGTTCCTAAAGGGGTTTGTAGCAACTTGTTGGCAGGATTGTTTATCACTTCTTTTAGATGAGGCATAAAACTGAGTTTCTGGCCAGAGGGCTCGTAAAATGCATCTGATGGCACTTTTGCTCAGAGTAGACATGTTTGCTGCAATGTTCTGGATGAATCTACTTCAGATTTATTCTTTAGATTAAGCTCCTCAAAGAGTGAGTCCATATTTCTCATCATCCTGGGATGTTGCTTCCAAGGCTGGTTGTAGTTGCTAATCCATCTGAGCAAGTGATATGATGATGATAATGTTCAAAACAATTCACACTTCACAAAGTTTTAGCGTGCATGAAATGTTGTGAACTGCAATAAGTACTATTCCCATTTTATAGATGAAGCATATAAAAGTCCTAGGATGATGATATAGGAAGGTGATAGCCCATTGTCCTCTATTCTGGTCAGAACTCATCTGTGGGATTGCGTTTAGATCTGAGCATGATAGGCTAGAGTGTATCAAGAGGAAAGCAAGCAGGATAGGAAAAAAAGTTTAATTCATTTCATTTGAGAAACAGTTGAAAGAATCAGAATGCTTATTCTGGAAAACTAAACCCAAACAAGAAGGGCAAAGGGAGACAAGGAGACATGATAACTATCTTAATCGATTTGAAGGGTCGGCATGTAAAAGAAGAACTAGATTTATTATTTTTGCCCTAAAGAATAGAAGCAGAAGTTAAAAGATAAATGTAGACTTATTGTCAGTATAACAATTTGAATTATCCAAATTTAGAAAGGACTGCCTTGGGACATTGGGTAGGGGCTCTTCCTTCTTGAGGTATTCAAGTGGATAATGGACAACCCCTTGTTGCATAACAGTAAGTGCTAGTGCTATTCACCAATATAAATCATTACCCTTCCATGCTTTTGTATATGTATATGGTATACAAAAGTGACAGTGTAGACAAAACATCCATTTCCTATTGGCCTGCATTTTGGAGATGAAGCTTTCTAAATTTGTCTAGCTTGATCTTCAGAGACTGAATTTGCACATGAAGACTGCCTGGTTGGGAAGAATCTATACGAACAAATGCTCTACCAACCAAACACCTTATTATTCCCACTATAATAAGTTGTGTGAAGACTTAGCCCAAGCATAATTATTTTTTTTTAGGTTTTTGCAAGGCAAACGGGGTTAAGTGGCTTGCCCAAGGCCACACAGCTAGGTAATTATTAAGTGTCTGAGACCGGATTTGAACCCAGGTACTACTGACTCCAGGGCCAGTGCTTTATCCACTACGCCACCTAGTCGCCCGCATAATTATTTTTCATAACAATAATAGTAATAATAAGAAATAGCAACAATTAACAGTTATAGAGTGCATTGAGATTTGAAAACTGCTGTTAGGTAGCTCAGTGGATAGAGCATTGGCCCTGGAGTCAAGAGGACTGGAACTCAAATCAGCCTCAGACACTTAATAATTGTCTAGCTGTATGACCTTAAGTCACTTAACTCCATTGCCTTGCAAAAACTAAAGATTGGAAAACTGCTTTACAAATATGATCTCATTATTCTCATGACAACCCTGAGAAATAGGTTCTATTATATTCCTAATTTATAGACAGGAAATTGAAGCAGATAGAGCCTGACTGCTCCAAGGTTACACACTAGTAAGCTCCTGGGCCGAATTTGCACTTAGATCTTCCTGATTCTAGGTTCCATGCTCTATTTACTGTACCATTTCACTGTCTCTAAAAATAATAATTTTGAAAGGTAATATAGAGGAAAGAGCATTAGGCTACAGAATTATGATGATGATTAGTGGGGATGAGGAAAGAGAGGAGCAACTGTTGTAAGGAAGAGCTTCATAGCCTTCTTCCACTCCCAGCCTTCAACAATACCAAGCTCTGAATAATTACCACTGACACAAAGTAATTCCCAAAGCTTATGGAAATAACAGCACTTCAGATCATCAACCCTGTTTCCAACTCAACATCCCAAAGTCATGTCAAGAGGAACAGCCTTTATTAAGATTTAAACCTGGCTTGTGATCAACAACTTCCGCAGCAGCCAGTTACTAAAAGTTCATCAGAAAGTTCTCACCATCAAAATCCTTGGCACTATCAATTATCTCAATGTCATAAATAGATATTTCCCCCCTTCCACCTCACTGTCATGAAAATCATACCAAAAAAGATGCTTTACTCTCAGATTTGGCACTTCCCCCTAATCTCTGAGTCTATCAATCTCACTTCCAGAAAAATTCTTCTACAAATATTGTCTCCCCCCCATTAGAATGAAAGTTTCTTAGGATCTATCCCCAGCATTTAGCAGAGTGCTTTGCACATAAAAACCACACAATAAAAACAAAAAATATATATTTTTCCATTCATTTATTTTATCTCAAGGGCACTTATGATTAGTAAGCATAAAACTTAGAAACAAAGGGAAACATTATAACATGAAAAACATATATGATTCTGAAAGTTCTGTGTAACCCAGGACTATAAAAATGAAGCTATTATGTCTGTAGAAAAATCAAGAAAAGGAAATGGAGACATTTGATTTCACTTTTAAAATTTTCTTTCTTCTTTTTTTCTAAAAAAATTTATTCTGATAATTTCATTAGTATCACTAGTGAGTTTCTCTCTAGATGGTAAAGAGAAGACAGGCACTGTGTCAAGTGGTAATGGTGTCCTCTCAAAAATAACATGAAAGAAACCTCTTAACAGAAGAAACTCGATAGAGAAAACCCAGAAAAAGAAGCTAGGGGAAGAGCAGAGACCAGAGGGCAGGAGCAGGGACAGCAGCTGGGGGAAGTCAGAGGACCAGCCTCAGCCCCAGAGGCTTAACCAACTATAGCCTCCAAGTCTTTGGCCAGGGGGGAGGGGAAGTCTGCACTCCTGAAAATCTTCCAGTTATATGCAGGACCTGAGCTCCATACTTTTAGCTAAGCTTTCTTCCAGGAACAAGGAGTAGCCCCACCACCACCACCACCACCACCACCTCCTCAGGCTCAGGTGTAGACTACAGAGACTGGCTTACTCCCCCAGAGCCCAGTGTATTGTTCAAGGTCAACTCAAACCTTGCTGCCCCTCCTCACTCCATCCTCCTAGCAAGATACAGCAGAAAGAGCTAAAAAGAAAATCCCATTCAAAGTAACCTCAGACAAAATAAAATTCTCGGGAGTCTACCTGCCAAGGCAGACTCAAAAATTTTTTGAAAACAATTATAAAACTCTTCTCACGCAAATAAAATCAGATTTAAATAACTGGGCAAACATCAACTGCTCATGGATAGGTCAAGCTAATATAATAAAAATGACAATTCTACCAAAACCAAATAGAAAAAGTTGTATGTAAATTGATATGAGAAATAAAAGTTCAAGCATTTACAGGGATTCAATGAAAAAAGTACAAAAGAAAGTGGCTTAGCCTTACCAGATCTAAAATTATATTATAAAGTATCAGTCATCAAAACTGTCTGGTATTAGCTAAGAAATAGAGTGGTGGATCAGTGGAATAGACTAGGTGTAATAACAGGAAATGATTATAGTAATCTGCTGTTTGAGAAACCCAAACTGTCCAGCTATTGGGATAAAACCTCTCTCTTCGATAAAAACTGTTGAGAAAATTGGAAGTTAGTATGGAAGAAACTTAGATTAGACCTATACCTCACACCCTAAACCAATATAAGATGAAAATGGATACAGGATTTAAACAAAAGACAATATAATAAGCAAACTAGGAGATGTCAGATCTATGGAAAGGGAAGCAGATTATGACCAAGGAAGAGATAGAGAACATCATTAAAAACAAATTTTTATTACATTAAATTAAAAAGCTTTTGCACAGAACAAAGCAAAAGAAATGTAGTAAATTGAGAAACAATTTCTACAAGTAGTATTTCTGACAAAGGACTCAACTCTAAAATATACAAAGAACTGAGTCAAATTTTCAAAGAAAAGCCATTCCCCAATTAACAAATGGTCAAAGAATATGCAAAGTCAATTTATAAGTGAGAAAATTAAAGCAATCCATAGCCATATGAAAAATTGCTCTAAATAACTACTTATTAGAGAAATGCAAATTAAAGTATCTCTGAGGTACCACCTCACACCTCTCAGACTGGCCAATATGACTAGAAAGGAGAGTGATCCATGTTGGAAGGGATGTGGGAAATCTGGGACACTAATACATTGTTGGTGGAGCTGTGAACTCATCCAACCTTTCTGGAGAGCAATTTAGAATTACACCCAAAGGACAATAAAAATGCACATAACCTTTGATCCAGCAATACCATTATTGGGTTTATACTCTGAAGAGATTATGAATAAGAGTAAAAACATCACTTGTACAAAACTACTCATAGCAGCCCTGTTTGAAGTAGCAAAGAATTGGAAATTAAGTAATTGTCTTTCAGTTGGGGAATGGCTTAACAGACTCTGGTATATCTATGTCATGGAACACTATTGTTCTATTAGAAACCGGGAAGGATGGGAATTCAGGGAAGCATGGAAGAATTTGCATGAACTGATGCTGAGTGAGATGAGCAGAACCAGAAAAAAAAAAACATTGTACAACCTAAGAGCAACATGGGCGTGATGATCAACCTTGATGGACTTGCTCATCTCATCAGTGCAACAATCAGGGACAATTCTGGAATCTCTGCAATGGAAAATACCATTTGTATCCAGAGAAAGAACTGGAATTTAAACAAAGACCAAAGACTATTACCTTTAATTAAAAAAAATTGATATCTTATTATGTAATTTTGCTATCTCTTATACATTTTTTCCCCTTAAGGATATGATTTCTTTCTCATCATATTCAACTTAGATCAATGTAAACCATGGAAAAAATGTAAAGACTAACAGATTGCCTTCTGTGGGGGGTGGGAGGAGAGAAGCAAAATTAGGGGGAAATTGTAAAACTCAAAATAAATAGAATCTTTCTAAAAAAAAGGAATGCAAGAAAAAAGATTAGTTTCTCTCATCCCTTAAGAATTCTTCTCTCTTGACAATTTCAGAGGTTATAATAGCATTCCTACATTTTTTTTTAAATCTATAGAGAGGCAGAGATAATGCCCATTGAAGGACCAAAAACAGGTTAGTCAATATGAGTGCTGTTTTATCCTACCTGCAATACTTACAAAAGTAAGCTTAAATTCTCTCTTTTTTTGGTTTATTTGTCTGTTTTTCTTTGTTTTTCTTTTTTTGGCCTGCTTTTATTTTTATTTTTAATTTTGTTGCCTTAAAAAGTCTTCTGGTCTCCCACTGCTGGATTCTCATTGAAGAAAAGACATGTTATAAGGTCACAAGTCATTCCCCAATTGATCGATGGTCAAAATATATGAACAGACAATTTTCAAATGAAGTAATTAAAGCTATATACAATCATATGAAAAAAATGTTCCAAATCATGATTGAGTAGAGAAATGCAAGTTAAAACCACAATGAGGTATCACCTGAAACCTATCAGTCTGGCCAAGATGAGAAAAAGAAAATGATCAATGTTGGAGAGGTTGTGAGAAGATTGGGACACTGATGCATTGCTGGTGGAGTTGCAAACAAATCCAACCTTTCTGGAGAGCAATAGGCAACTATGCCCAAAAAGCAGTAAAAGTGTTTGTTCCCTTTGACCCAGCAATTCCAATTCTAGGTCTATATCCAGAAGAAAATCATAAAAAAATGGGAAAAGTCCCACACATTCCAAGATATTAATAGCAGCTCTTTTCATAGTGGCAAAGGATATATATCTATATCAACTGGGTAATGACTAAGCAAGTTATGGTACATGAATACTATGAAATATTATTGTTCTATAAGAAATCATAAATGGTCAGACTCTAGAGAAGGTTAGAATGGCTTTCAGAATCTGATTCTGATCGAAGAGAGTAGAACTAAGAGAACAATGAATACAGTAGCAACAGCATTGTGAGATGATCAACCCTGAATGGAAGCCACTCCTCTCAGCAGTTCAGAAAGCTAGGATAACCATATCAGACCAGCTATGGATGATGTTATCCACATCCAGAGAAAGAAAAACACGCAGAAAAAAAAACCCTTCAGAATCTGATGAACAGTTTATAAAAATTATCTCTTATGTGTCTCTTCCCTTGATCCTAATTCCTTTTTCTTCTTAATCTTCTTTTTTAGGTTTTTGCAAGGCAAATGGGGTTGAGTGGCTTGCCCAAAGCCACACAGCTAGGTAATTATTAAGTGTCTGAGACCAGATTTGAACCCAGATACTCCTGACTCCAAGGCTGGTGCTTTATCCACTACACCACCTAGCTGCCCCAACCTTCTTTTTTTTAATGTTTTTTGCAAGGCAAATGGGTTTAAGTGGCTTGCCCAAGGCCACATAGCTAGGTAATTATTAAGTATCTGAGACCGGATTTGAACTCAAGTACTCCTGACTACAGGGCTGGTGCTCTATCCATTGTGCCACCTAGCAGCCCTTGTCCTAATTCCTTACACCAAAAAATAATTAATCTGTAAACATGTTCATCAAAAATGTGTATGTAGAATGTGAACCTTACTGCTTGCCCCTGAGGGGAGAGGGGTAGGAAGGGAAGGTGAAAGGAAATTTTGTAACTTAAAAATATACATATGTATATGTATATGTATATGTATATGTATATGTATATGTATATGTATATGTATATGTATGAAAATAAAGAAGGGAAGAAAACAGAAAAAAAAGGGCATGTTTCCTATCTATTCATAGCTAGAGTTTGATTTCCATTGGACAAGAATCCAGTTAAAGTGATGAAGGAAGTAAACTTGACCCAGGCATAATGGTGTATGGTACCTGAAGCAACATGAAGAATAGCTCCACATCACCCACTCACTACCAATAATTCTTGAGTTTCCAAACAAATGAAGCAAATAAATACTTAAAATAAATTGATTTGAATTCCAATTGGAATTGAATTGAAATCAATCTTGGGCAGACAGCAACACAAGGCTATGGAAGGAGAGAACTTGTGTGGAATTGCAGGTCTGCCACTGAATATATAAACTTGGACAAATCAATCTCTCTGGGTCTCAGTTTCCTAATCTGTAAAATAATGAATTAGGAGGAGATTACTTTTACTGTCCCTTCCAGCACAAGATATGCTCTAATCCCATTGCACTTAAAACAGATCTTTTCAAGAGAATCTCCAATGTGATGCAAAAGACCCAACAATGAAATATGATACGTTAGAAAGAGGTGATTAATATGTGGAATGAGATATGATTTTTTACGTGTATAGTTATTGGAAATTTACCTATACATATATATGTGTGTGTGTATAAATATATATATATATATATATATATATATATATATATATATATAATTTTCTTTCCTTTTCTTCAGTGGGATGGGTTGTGAGAGAGGAAATAAAATTCCTTTTTTTAATAGAGTTCTAGAGGGATCACACATGTGAAATGTTGTGTGAACTTTTAGATGAAATTTTTCCGAAAATACTTTACCTTGTTAAAGGAAAGAACTCAAGAAGTAGGAGTAATCTCTAAAAGTATAGAAGGTAAACACAAAACATATCAAAAGAACTAAGTGACCAAAAAAGAAAATAACATTCGACTTGGAGTCAGAATACCTTGCTTCAGTGCCCCTTGTTACTTATTAGTTGTGTGACTTTAGCCAAGTCACTTCATCTCTCTCTGTTTCAGTCCTCTTAACTGTAAAATGAAATTATTGAACTCAATAACTAAATCCCTTCCTATTCTTACATTCTGATTTCATGGTCATCCAGCATTCTGTTGTAGAATACAAGTGATAAGGGACTAGCTACATGGTGCAGTGGATAGAACACCAGCCCTGGATTGAGGAGGACCTGAGTTCAAATCCTGATTCCGAACGTAATAATAATTGCCTAGCTGTATGATCTTGGGCAAGTCACTCTTAACCCCATTGTCTTAAATAAATAATTTTTAAAAAGAATGCAAATGACAGTAAATAAATGACTTTTTAAGGAATCCCATTTCACTTTCAAACAAAACTAACTGATAAGAAGTTTGGATTTTCTTTTTTTTTATTCTATTGAGTTTATATTCATCTAGGTTTCTACCCATTGGTCCTAGTAAAGCCAATTCTTCTTCTAGATAGAAATAATTTCTATCCTGAGATATCTCCTCTTCAGTCAAAAGATCTTCACTTTTCTACAAGTGATCCTTATATGTCAGGGCTTGAGAAATTCCCTCACTATCCTATAGATATCTTGCTGGAGTTTTTCAATATTCTAAAATGTGGCTTTCAGAACTAACATAATGATGCAAGTGTAACATGACTAGAACATGAGATATTGAGTTTGCATCTTACTAGGTGCTGTCAAACTCAAAAACAATGAGAACTACTATCCAAACATAAGGAACCCTGCAGTCTACATTCTTGGTTTTAAAATGCAATGTTATTAATATTTTATTGTATTTTTATTGATCTAGTCTAATATTTCCAAATTGTATAGAAATCTGGTTCAGGCTGCACTCAGAACTGCTGTGGGTTCACAGGTCCTTTGTTTGATACCTCTGTTCTAGATGTTGTTATTATTGTTGTCATTTTCAGTCATGCCCAACACTTCATGATGTCATTTGGAGTTTTCTTGGAAAGGTCACTAGATTGGTTTGCATTTTCTTTTTCAACTCATTTTAAAGATGAGGAAACTAAGACAAAAAGGGGTTAAAGGACTTGCCCAGAATAACTGCTAGGAAGTTTTTGTGTGTGTGTGTCTATTGATTTGATTTCCACTCCCTCTGGTTTCTACTTTAGCAAGTCCAAACCCTCTTCCACAATGGAATAATTCAACTACTTGGACTTTACATGAATCTCTATTACAGTTTCTCTTTTTTCACACAGTCTTACTACAATGCATCATTGTGACATGGAGATGAACATGAACTCTTGAAGCTTACATAAGCAGTGTATATCATAGCTCTTAAGTGCCTGAAGCTAGATTTGAACTCAGGAAGATGAGTTTTCCTGCTTCCAAACCCAGTTTTCTAACTACTAAAACATCCAGTTGCCTGGACACTATTCTTCTAAAATTATACCCCTATATATCTGATTATTTTTCTTAATTTCTATTTCACTTGTGACTAATTAATACTAAATCATACACTTAAAATCAGAGCTCATTTCCCTATGAATGTTTATCTGTCAGTCAATTAGCATTTGTTTTCTAGGCACTACACTAAGAGCTGCGGGTTACAAAAAAAGTAAAAAATCAAATAATGCTTACTCTCAAGGATCTCACAGTTTCATAGATCATGAGCTGATCCACTATGGTTGTGTAGATGCATTCTATACATCTGTAATTGGCTATAAATGACACAAGTATAAGGCTTTACATTAATCTCTCTTAAAGTTCCTCTTTTTCCACAGTATTATACTCTAAAGCATGATTGTGGTATGGAGGTGATAATGGGCACTTAAAGCTTATATTAGCAAAAAGATAAGCTCCGGAAGATTTTACTATCATGAAACAGCATCTTATGTGGCCATGTTATAGTGAGTGGCATAGAGATTTACAAATTGCTTTTCAAAGGCAATGTCATTTGACTCTTACAGAAATCCTGTGAGGTAGGTGCTATTATTATCTCTCTTTTATAAATGAAGAAATTGTCTGAGAGTTTAAATGACTTGCCCAAGATCTCATAGCCAACTCTAAATATCTTCCTTCCATCTTCTATTTTCCTCTTTTTTCCTCCTTTTTCTCTTCCTCCTCCATCTATTCTTTATTCTCATTGCAGTGGATAAAGAATTTGATTTGGATTCAGAAAGACTTAGGTTTTGATTATAGTATCAAATTTATTAGCTGTGTGAACATACTTTATTCTTGGGCTTCAGGTATTTTAAATATAAAATGAAGGTGCTGAAGTGATATACCTCCAAGGTCCCTTCCAGCTTTAAATCTAAGATACTCCCTAAGTCTCAGGTTCCCTTTCTGCAAAACAGGAATAAAAATATTCTACCTACTTCATAAGAATTTTAGTGAGGATCAAAACTGGACATGAATGTTAAGTACTAGTAACCAAAATACATTGTATAAATAGGAGTTGTTATTATGGATGATATTAAAATTCCAGAAACCTTAATATCTTATTAACAGATATTTAACTACACTATAATTCTTTGTTCTCTTTTATTTCTTAGTCCTGAGCAATTTTTTCTCTTTGTTCCTTTCTCCTTGTTTTGAAGTCCCTGTATATGTTCCAATGTTGGCTTAATTTATAGAATCTTATCAAGTTCTTCATAGCATTTCACTTCCTCTTTCTCATCTATTACATATATTTTTATACTCTATAAGACACAAATTGTAAAATATTATTCATATGAATCATTTTCATCTTCATGGGAAAAGGACATTATTTTTTATAAGTATAGTCTGTTTTCAGTAAGTCAGTAGTATACAATGTGTGTATGTAGTGTGTGTGAAAATAGATGTATATCTCTATACACAAATATATTTTATATTTGCATATATAAAGTAGATTGTGCATATATACATATTTTATTTACACTTATATACATATATACACATAAATGAATGTATTCAGAAACACACTTTCCCATCAAGAATTTGATAATGATAGTTTAGGATCTAGTTTTCTACTTGTACCAGAAATTTATAAACTGTCTTGAACATTTGGCATTTGAATAATCAATATATTTTGCATTATTTGGAAGTGTTTGGGTATATTTAAGTAATATAGGCTCTAGTATTATAGACATTAATATGGTTTATTTGGAGGATTTATCACTTGCAACAGAGGAATCACCAATTTGTTATTTCCCACCAGTAGAGGTTAAAAAAAATTCAAGATTCTGAATGAACTTTAGAAGAAAATCATTAATTCAACCTATTCCAAGAATATTAGGCACTTGGTGATATACTAGAAGCTTCCTCAACAAAATAGACAAGTAAAGTAAGCACCCAGATTCTATTTTTTAATCTGTTTTTCTTTTCTTATTATTAATGCTAAGCAATAATAATAAGAAAAGAAAAACAGATTAAAAGTGCAAAGATAGGCCAAGAAGAAATAATACTATTCCTGTTTACAAATGAATGATATGTTGATTTATTTAAATAGTTCTAGGAAATCAGAAAAGGAACTAAGTAGGATAATCTATAGTTTCAGCAAAGCTCAACCTATAAAAATTGTTATCATTTCTATATAATAAAAAGATTCAAGTGGCAACAATGGAAAAGGCAATCTCATTTACAATAATTACAAAATTTAACACATATTAAGTGCCATATATATGTATATATATATATATATATATATATATATGTATATGCATGTATATGTATTTGTATACGCATACCTACTTCACATGGGAAGTTCTTGGACACAAAATTTTAAAGGGCATAATTTCTAGTCTTATGCTTTACAATATTATATTGGTACTGGAGCATACACACTTTGACATTTGAGACATGTACCCATATAACAACAACATAATGAAAAAAATGATTGAGTGTGTATAGAAGAGAGCAAAGACAGTTCTTTGCAAGATTCAGAGCAGGAGAGATCATGTTAGGAAGGAGGATACATAGAAGGTTTCATGCCAAAATGCTATATGAATTGAGTCATGGGGCAAGATCAAAAGGTCTATTTCACCCAGAATGAAGAATCCATTCAAGGCATGGGAAATGTCTACACAAAGAAGCAATGGCAGAGAAGGGGGGAGAACAAAACAATGAAAAAATTCTTATTGTTCAGTTTGCCTGATACATGGGACTGGGAATAGGAATACCATAAAATGAGATGGAAAAGGAAATTAGCATCATATCACAGAAGACATTGAATACCAGGGTAAGAAGTTCCTGTTTTATTTCACAGGCAGCAAAGGATAACTGAAGATTTGTGAGCAAAAAAGTGATGTGTTGTGATCTCAGCATTAGGAAGACTAATTTGGCAGGTTTATAGAAATTGCTTTGTAGAAAAGTGAGATTGGAAACAGAAAGATAAATTAGGGTAAGATTTGATAAGGGCCACCTCCATTTCAGTACAAAAAAAGTGAAAGCATGAAAAATCGAAAAGAAGAATCAAAGGATCTGGCAACTGATGGGATGTGAGAGTAAGGGAAAAGGGGGACGTTAGGATGATCCTAAAGTTTTCTTCCAGCTCTGTATCTATAATCCTAGGTTTTGAAACTTAGATAGAAGTCCCATGAAGACATATAAGTAATAGTATAAAGGACAAGATTTGGGAGCAAGAAAAGACTTGTTGAGTTGGAGGTATGAACAGATTAGGTAGAAACAAAGTGGGAGACATTATACTGAGAACTCAGGGGCTACATACATATGTGTATATGTATGTGTGTATGTGAATATTTAGAGATAGATAGATAGATGAATATATAGTTGGAGTGGTATGAAAATAGGTAACACAGGAGTATATAAAATTGATAAGGTAAGAAGTACAATTATTAAAGATCATCTTAATAAAAATAATGGCTGACATTTTTATACTCCTTTAGCAAAACTCATTAGATGCCTTACCTCATTTTATCCTCAAAACAACCTGGGGGGTAGGCACTATTATTTCCCGAGTTTTCACATGAGAAAACTGAGGCACAATTAGATTAAATGACTTAAATGGGATCTTATAGATATTAAGCATCTGAAGGAGGTTGAATTCAGTGCTTCTTGACTCCAACTCTAGTACTCTACACATCACAAAACCTACTTGCTTCAGATAATTGCTAAAGAAATAGAATAGGCATACTTAGGGTTTGGAAGAAGAAAGTATCTTCAAAAAAATTAAAAAGTGACCAGAGAAGTAGGAGAAGAAAGAGGATAGAGTATTGTCAGAAAAGACAAAGGAGTTGAAATTATGAAAGAGGAGAAGGTAATTGAGAGTGATAAATACTAGAGAAGTATCAACTGGTGATAAAGATAAGTAAGCTTATAGAGAGCAGTTTTGTCCTACTGGAGAAAACAGTCTGAGGTGGTGGAAAAAATAGAGATAGGAAGTATAGGATGCTCTTTTCGGAAACTTATCAGTACAGTGCAAGGTAAAAGGAATCAAGAGAGTAGCAAGGCCAAAGTAGGTTGCTTGTAGGATACAGGAAACCCAAATATGGGAAAAGCCAATAGAGAAGGAAACAATAAAGCTGTATGATTGAAGAAGAATGACAAATAAAAAAAACGGTACATGACATTTGTTCCTATGGTTTCTGTAAACATGTACCCATTTTTATATTAAAAATAAAATGCTAAAAGAACAGCATAGATACCTACCAAAGATAAATGTCTTCTTGATACTTTGTGTGGAAACATTAATAAAATATATCAAAAAACATACAGACAGACATGTTTTCTGGCAAAGTTGTCCTCTGCCTTTTGCATTAAGAAAGATAGTCCAACTCAATTGTCAGTTTCCACAATTTTCAAGATTTCTATGGCCCTTCACTCTTGAATATTGAAAGATAAAACATAAGATTTTATCTAATTATTTTAATTATCTGAATATACTCAAACTGAAGAAACAACTGTAACTTCATTTGGAACCCAAAGTGGCCACTTGCTTGAGATATTAATTTCTAGTTCTTAAGAGAGTTCTCTGAAACTTTCAACTACAAAAGAGAATCTAGTCCCTTCCCTGAAGGAGATATTTAATGGAGTAATAGTGGAAAGGCATTTTCTTTTGGAAAGTTACAAGGGTGTTGAGTGGAGTTACAGGGCAGTAGATTTTTATGACATATCTAGTGGCAATGAAAATATTGACTTAACTATGGTTTTAGAACTAGGCAGTTTCAGGAGACAGAGAGTGAGGAAGGTACAAACATGGTGGTCAGCAACTGGGAGATGATAACTAATGAATAAAGTGAAAGATTCTTCAACTTGTTTTAGATGTAGAAGGTAATAAAAGATACTCACCAACCAGGAACTGGGCCTCAGGTTGCTAATTCTGAAATTAAATGGAATAAGACTAGGGCATGGTTTCTGACCTGAGCAAAAAGGGAAATGACACAAGAAATCTAGAAAAGAGAATTCATCAGGAAAAATAATTTATAGCGCAAAGAGGGAAGGGGAAGGACGAATATCTGTGATTGTCCTTAGGTTTAATAATGGAGAAATGGAAAACAGTGTAAATATAGACTAGCTTAGGTGATAAAATCTCCTAATAACACTGTGAAATGGAATGATAGGATCAAGCAAAGCAACAACTCAACCAAGAACTGGGTGTCAGTTCTTTTAATTCTTTTCCAGTATCAGAAACTGAGAGTATCTATTAACATGCCAAAGTGTTGATAATTTCTGGTGATCTTGAAACTGGCCTAGGTCATTTTGAAAGTTTCAGATCAAGGTCAGGGACAGTGTAATATACAGAATCATAGATTATTAGAGCCAGAGGGGAACCTATATCAGAAAGTCTATCACCTAATTTTATAGATTCAGAAATGGAGATAAAGTGACAGTTAAAGAACAAACCTGAAAGATGAATCCAGGTAATTTGACCTCAAAGTTCATATTCTTTTACTATTATGATACTTCTTTTCTTACCTCTCTGCATTGCTAAAATCAATTAGGACTGTCCTTACATAGTAAGTACTCAATTAGAAATGGAATTCATCATCCCATTTCCTTGATTTTTTATCATTTTTGGAAGGAATACTAAGGAATGGCATCTTTCCATGACTCCAGTTCATAGACATCATATGGTATCTGAGTTATTCCAAATACCTTATGAAAAGCATGGCACTCCTTCCCACCTTGTAATTCTATATGATTTTTGCAGTTATTCTGAACTAAATTCAACAAATACTTATTAAATCCCTACTACTAGATTCTTAAGTAAAACAGGTCCACTGGGATTTTTCCCGAGTGTTTAATTTAAAGTGACTGTAGCACTCCCAGGGATTCAGTAGCGAAAATGAAAAAAAAAAAATTAAATTAAAATAATAATAAAAAAATGAAAATTAGTGCCTAATTAACAGAAATAATTAATTAAAATAAGAAACTTCCAATTGGCTTGGGTAACCTCTTCCTCTGTTTTACCTTTTACATCATTCCCACTTCAAAGAAGACTTATTTAAACAGATATCCTAGGATTAGCATCTCTTTCCACAGGACAGTGGATTCACCTCTACCCAACTAACAGTACATTACATATTACTTGCCTCAGATTTGGTTTGAGAATCTATCTGCCTTCCACATAAAAACACTGGCAAATATTTACAGATTCAAGTATTCCCAGAGTCAAGATAAAGACTCTGAGACAAACATATTCAGAGAGAGAGAGAGAGAGAGAGAGAGAGAGAGAGAGAGAAATTTGAAGGTGTAGCCTTGAATTTCTTCCCATCATTGCTATTCCCCTGGGTATTTAAGAGGCAGGTTTTTATCAGTATTCAAGCTACCTTAGTGGTTATCAATATGGTGCACATTTCAGGAGCTTAAACTCTTCTGGTTTTGTTTTTCTGACAGCTTTATGTAGGGAGCAGTAAAGATTTTCAAGGCAGTTCATCAGTCTAGGGCCAGCAATCCAGCAATGTCCACTCAAGGAAAAGAGATGTCTAGATGGGTTTAACCCTTTTGATCTATGACCAAAGAAGTTTCTTTGTCACTGGATCCTCAAATCACAAGTACATCAAATCTAGACTATAGGTCATGGTAATAAGTGATTTTCTAAGTTAATATACAGTCTGCACAGATCCTTATGTGCAGTTTAGTGGTCTCCTTTCCTATTTTTGTTCACTAACCTGGATGATTGTACAGTTGGAAAGAATTATAACCTGGATAAAAAAAAAAACTATACCCAAAGAGTATTCAATGTCAGCTTGAACACAAGTTTTCTAGCAGAATGATCTAAGTAGTTGCCCTGGGACAGAAGTTGTCCTATGGCTTTTCTCACTGTTTTTCATGAAGTCATCAAAGATATTCTTATCAAATTTGCAGATGGTAGAAACTGGGTAAAATAGATAACATGTTGAATGATTTAGGATCAAAAAACATTTCAACAAACTAGTATATTGGACCAAATTAAACAAGATGCCATTTAATGGAAATAAAGATATGATTATACAGGTTGTGTTTGTTTTTAATGTTTTAGGTAAACTTTGCAAGTGTAGGATAGAGTCATGATAAGACAAAAGTGCTACGGAAATGGTCTGAAAATTTTTCTAGTCTCCAAATTCCCTATGTCAATACCTATTTTGATGACAATTTTTTTAAAAAGTTAATTTTATTCTATTCATCAATTGTAAACTTTTTATTAAGCACTTTTAATTGTCAGGCACCTTGCGAAGCACTGAAGATACCAAAAATGTGGTCCTTGACCTTAAGGAACCTATAATATAGAGGGATTATATCATAAACATATAGAAATATAATTTATTGTTCAGTCATTACAGTCAAATCTGACTCTTTTTGACCCCAATCGGGGTTTTCTTCATAAAGGCACTAGAGTAGTTTTTCATTTCTTTCTTCAGCTCTTTTTACAGATGACAAAACAGGCAAAAAGGGTTAAGTGATTTGCCCAGGGTCACACAGAGAATAAGAGTCTGAAGCCAAATTTGAACTTAAGTTGTCCTGATTTTAGACCTAGAACTCTATCCACCAAGCAACTTACCTGCTCTATATAAATATATACATAATACACATAAATTGATAGACTCCAGACCCATTCTCCCAATCCTCACTTAAACTAGTAGAATAGAAACCTTGATTTACCCTCTCTCTTCTCAGGTTCCTAGGCATAATTCTTGAGGTTTATGCTGTAGCTTGCTTATGTTGTTATTCTTGATCTCCATGTGATATGTTTCTCCCATATCAATTATATGTTAATATGTCTCCAATATGATTTAGCTAATTAATGCTAATTAGCTTGTCCTCCCCCCACAAAAAAAGTAGCTTGGTGGTCCAGTGAATACAGCACCAGACCTGGAATTAGGATGACCTGAATTCAAATATGACCTGAAACGCTTCCTAGCTATGTCCTCTAATGAGGCTCCATTGGAAGTCTGGTGCTAATAACAGTAGTAATTCCAGCTTCAATAACAAATGTTAAAGTGGCCCCAGTTAAAAAGCTCATATTTAGATCTTAGGATGGAGCTGGAGGTCCACCAGGAGGTAACCCATCACCATTTCAGCTCCTGTCTCTCCAAGATCCTTCGATATTTGTTGTAGAGTGTCCCTCATGACCTAAAGTGTTTACTTTGATAAAATATTAGTGTTCAAAGCAGGTCCAAGTTTCCTGGACACCAGAACAAGGAATAATGGAATAGGACCCTGTTTCTATTTTATTGGTTTTTAGAATGAGGGCCAAAATGAAGAAGGCCTAGGACATTGATATTGAGCCACAAGAGGTAAAATTTTTTACCAGTGTGAAAGCATTTACCAAGACTGCTTTCATTACTCAAGAACAAAAGTCAAAGGTTCAACTACAACCAGATACTGTTGTACTTCTAAGCACAAATGATGTCAATCTGCTCCTCCCTCCCCTGCCTTGCAGCTTCCGGTCAACCAAAGTCTTTGATTCGGAGGCAGTATGGTTACTGAACTGAATGACATTAAGTGACAAGTTAGTTTTACCCTACTATCAGAGGATTATTGTTATATAATTGAAGTACTGATGATTAGACTATTGAGAGACAGATGAGCTTTACTGTACTATTATTAACTTTGTCTCCATAAAAAATACCATACCAATGTTTTTTCCAGAAATTACTATAATGTTGTGGTGTCTCCTTGACATGGGAAAAAACCTATATTTAAAAGACCAAGGTCCTCACTGTATCCAGATCAACACCAGAAGTCCCGCTATTCTATCAGATTACTGGAAGAAGCATGAGAAGGATGTCTTTGCACAGTATTACCTCACTTTAATCACCATAATGTGCATATCATGTCATCATTCACTTGATGTTATGTTCTTCTTTGATTACAAAGGACAGCAATCATCACCCTGGGAAAAACATTTAATCTTGTTTGCCTCAAGTTCCTCCACTGAAAAAAATGAGCTGGAGAAGGAAATGGTAAACTATCCCAGGATCTTTGCCAAAAAAAAAAAAAACACACAAAAGCAAATGGAATCATGAAGAATTGGATATAACTGAACAACTATACAACAACTCTGAACAAAATAGATACTTCCTGACAAGGCATAGTGATTGCTGCAAAATATTTCCCCTCCCAACTTCACTTCTGGGTAAAGATAATAGACAAAAGATTCCCTTGTTTGCAGTAGTCCAGTAGTTTTTACTGTCAAGTTGATTCATTACGAGGCAAAGATGCCCTCTCTAAGAAGGAGTGGTGGGGGGGCTTGAAAAAAATGTTTGAAATAATAATTATGTTGTATAGGATTGAGTTTCAAATAGGCGGATGACAAGAATTGCCTTGATGTAGAGAGGACCCAGTTGAGACTAAATTATTTAAATTTATAGCATAGTTTGTCTTAACTCTGTTCATCAGTGTGCATGTAGGAACATAGAAAGCAGATGGTGGGAATAATTTAGGACTAGGGTTTGAAAAGCTATAAATATCACTTTGACAAGAGAACAATGGACTGCAGAACATAGTGTAGTAGTTCAACTGGTAAGGGATTGAGATAAAGAAAGAGAATGTCTCTAGGGCAAAGTTTATGACTTGGAAAAGTACTTATGAGAGCAAGGATTTCTAGAAATACTGAGAATAAAGAATAAGTTTAGGAAGAGTAAGATAAAGAGAGATGGAATTATAGATTATCTTTGGATAATGGAATTCAGAATTCTTGGTAATAGATAGATCACTGAAAATTTGAAGGATGTCACAAAAGAGAGTAAGAGAATTCAAGACCATGACCACTTGAAGGGATTAGAGGAGAACATTTAAGTAAACTATTGAGAGGTGTTCACAAGTATTTGAAGAGCTGTCCCATAAAAAATTAACTCCATTTTATTTAGATGTATGGGAAATACTGGGAACAATAAATGGAAGTAGAAAAGTAGGATCAAGGATTTATATAAGAAACCTTCCTAGAAGTGTACAAAAGCAGAATGGTCTACCTTAACAATTTTGGGTTCACTGCCATTTTCAAAAGAGACTAAATATTATTTAGACTAAGATTTTATTCACATAATGGTGATCTTTGAGAGTCCTGCCAAATCTGAGGTTCTATGAAACATTTAAAAGTACATTTCAATATCTTATCATTATGGACTATTAAGGGATTATTATTATTATTTTCATTAATATGAATTATCAACATTTATTCATATAAAAGAATGCAAAAAAGAAATATAAAGAAATGAAAGGGTTATTAACAAAATGGTAGCAATTCAAACCATTTTACAGTATTATAGTTACAATCTATTCTTCCCTTAGGTTTTGCAATTCAGTTTTTCACCGCTTGCTGACAACAATTTCAATCTCAAATTTATTGATTAATTATTTTTTAGCATACCCAAATTGTCTTTAACTCATTCTTAAATATCCTGAAACTTTGTTCTGCATGGGATACCTATATATCAGTCAATGGGTGAGGAAGATAACTCTTCAGGTGTAGTGTCAATGTTCAATAATATTATTTCAAAGAGAAATTGTAAGCTTAATTTTGAGTTTAAGGTTACATGTTGAATTCATATAATTCTGCTAATCACGTTTCTTTTGCATAAGACAGAGTTCTATGGCCACAAAGTTGCAAGGTAGAGAGATCTAAAAGAGACCTGAGAGAACATCTAATCATTTCCTTGCCTCATTTTAGGCAGGAGAATACTGGGGCTGCAAAAGGTTACCTCGGCTTGTCTAAAGTCTAATAGTAAAAGTTAGAAGTGGATTCAAGTCAGGTCCTCCAACTCTAGAATGTGATTGTACTTTCCTCTGTACCATGTTGCCTTGATACATTTCAAATTCAAAAGTTAATTAGGTCAATGTCTACCCCAAGAATGGGAAGATTTCCTCCTGATTAATAGACAGATGAGAACAATTTGTTCCAATGGCCATGAAAATGACTGAAACAGGTGCTGCGGAGCAGTTAGATCTTGATCAGACATCGAAGATACTGAGGTCATGTACTGCCTCCTGGGTCACTGCTAGTCATCCTGACTTTTGTCTTGCCACTAAGATGACAGTAATTCAGGAAGAGAGAGGGAAAATGATGACTTTGTATACCTCTATCTCACATCTACTTTATGCACAGATCAAGACATTGGCCAGGAATATTATTGTTCCTCTTTGAAAAGGGAGGATGAATAATAATAACAATTTCCTTAACTTTAAATAATGAAAAAATCATTTTAAAACCAAATTTTGAAAATGAGTATACATATATAAACATATATATAAAGCTATATATGATAATATATAAATAGATTTTAATTATATTCTTGTTTTTCCATCGATCCATTTCTCAGAAAAATGAAACAAATGTCTAAATGAGTAAGAAATTACTCAAAACAAATATCTAAAGGAGTCTGAAGTTACTCAAAACCATAGCTCCCAAGTCCTCAAAGACATTTGGGTTTTCTTTTCTTTCCTCCAGTCAGCCAGAGCCTCCAATTAGCTCAATCTAAAGTAGTTCAAGGCAAGAATATATACATCAGTTGCAAAACAACATTATTTTATAGCAATTTTTTTGCTTGTTTTTGTCCCTCTTTTGCTGTCTCCCTCCAATTATTTGTATGATTTGCTCTATACTGCTGAAATGTCATCCAAAATGATTCTATTATTTTCAATTCCAGCATCCAGGTATAAAAAGTAACTGGATCTCTTTTGAAGAAGTCACCCACAATGGCAAGCATTGTTTAGGGTTCATTGTTTAGGCAATAAGAAAGTTCTTTAGTAGGTAGAAAACACAAGACAAATATACCAAGAAGAAAATAATGTCTTCAGAACTATTAATACCATTAATTGTTTAGAAATTTTTTCCTTTGCTTTGTTTGAACTCAGTACAATACAATATTAGTATAGAATAGCAGCAGCATTTCAAAATGAAGATTGCTTTAGCCTAAAAGGCTAAAGACATATTTCTTTTCACAAATCATGGTAAAAGGGTGTTTGAATCAGTAAATACCATTATCCTCAAATAAAGTTGAATAAATATAAAACTATCTAATATTAAATATAAAAAAGTACTCAAAAATAAATTCTCTCTGTTCCACAGTAGTTATTTAATAGGATCGTGATACCTTCTTTTGCTAGGTGATTTTTAAACTGTCTAAAAGAATAAAAACTAACTTGCATTAGTATATGACTATATGTTTATTGCCATTGCCCAAAATGGAAGAAATCATAAAAATTCCCAGAATCAGCTTTAAATTTAAATGTCATTTGACATTAGTCCTTTCTTCTGAGTCTGCCTTTTGTCCAGACCCAGCTAGCGAGCCCATTCCTATTTGAATCAAATTTATAAATTGACCAAAAAAGGTTGATATTTGAAAATGCTGCCTCTACAAGACTTCCTGCTCAGGATTCACACTCTCTAAATGTGTTAGCATGAATTTAAAGGAGGTAAGAAAATTTAGTCACCTCTATCTACATATTTCCATTGCAACTCTTGGAATATAAATATTTGCCCAGGGGAAAAAAGTGCAATTTAAAGTTCTAAAGACCACGGAGTGTTAGGTAAATATAAGCTATTGTGATATTTTAAAAGGATGTCTTTGAATATTTGTTCCACTACTTAAAAGTCTATAGCTTTCACTTCAAGGGCACCCTTAGCACCCAGTTCTGATTGATGAGATTCACCTTGTCTTGTCCATTTCTATACTTCCTTATCTAATCCTAGCTATTTCTAGACTACTGGCCTACCCTCTAGCCATCTTCTTCAGCCTCCCATCTCCTGATCTGTGCCTGGGACACTAAACTCCCCATCATTTCCTATTTCCAAACATGCTACCACTTTCACTGCCATTTAGGTCCCTTTTGTGAATTTTCTTATCCTATTGGAATGCAAGTTCCTTGAGGACAGTATTCCATCCTACTTGCTTATTTGTGTTTCCCTTACATTTAGCACAGTTATTGCCACATAATAAGGATTTAGTAAATGCTTTTTCATTCATTCATTCATTTCAGTGGATATGTTCTTCATTGAAACCAATTGTAAGCCTTTATGATGTAGAAGGTATTTTTTCTATGTTGTTTCTAAAGAGATTCAGCAATTATTAGCTAACTTACTTAGCTAGACATAGAAAGTATATGTTCCATGAGCAATAGCTATGGAAGTAAACAAACACAATCCAGATCAAACAAAGGAGAAAACTTCATCCTCATTCAAGGAAAAGAAATTTGCAAACAGCATCATTGCTACCATTTGTTATCTTTGATAAACATGAGTGAAGTGCAAAGTGATATATGTAATCCTTAGCCTTGAAAGGACATTGCATGCTCCTGTAGAGAAAACTCTGAGATAACAATTCAGTAGGAGAGAGTCTGTAAACTCTAAGGATCAGGAAAGATCTCATAGATGAAGTGGAACCTGCTATGAGCTTTGATGGGATTCTATGGGGCAAATGTAAGGAAGGTATGGATATTTATTGAATAAGGCAGCAATATGATCACTGAGTCTAAGGGAACTCCTTTTTGCAGCAACAGGGAGAACAGATTGGAGTGTGCCAGAGAAACCAATTGGGAGGATATTATACTAGACTAGGCCAGAGAAGATAATGGCCTGTACAAAGACGATAGCTGGATAAGGGGAAAGAGGGGTCAGATGTGAAAGAATAGGGTAGTGACATGGTTAGAGTTATGTTTTAGCCACAGCAACTTGGCAGATATGGGAAGAAAAAATTGTAGAGATAAGAGACTAACCAAATGAGCATGAGCAAAATTAATGTATGATTACTAAGCTGGCTCATTACCGTGACATTTAAATTCATTCTGTGTGCAAAAGTTTTGGAAGTGAACAGTCAGGTGAATCTTTCAGTAGCTTGGTTGAAGTGGTCTGCCAATTCTTTAAATATTCCTTAGAATTTGCTCTTTGTCATCTTAGATGTTAATATTCTGGGGAAAATAGTATACATGTCATTACCCCTTCCTTGCCCGTGCTAGGACAAAGGCATTTGAATCTGCATCAAGTCTTGTACTATTCTAGAGTCTGTGGCAGAATAATCAAAAAATGATAATGATACATCCTACAGATTTAGTCTAGATTCATGGAGTTGATTCTTGATGACAAATTCAATCTCATGCCCATCAAAAAAAGGTTATATTTTACCTTTCTTTAACAAATAGCCCATGTGCCATCATCTACAAAAACAAACAAGCTTTCATAATTTCCTTCAACTTCTGGGGTCTTATCTCAAAAATGACTTTATTATTTATAATGTTGTTTATATTTGTATTCCCTTGATGTTTGTCATATATACATATATATGTACTTAGATATGCATATGTTTTATGTCTATATGTACTACACCTGTCATATTCTCTGTTAAAATATGGACTATGAATATGAAGCTGAATGTTTCATATATCTTTGTATACATACTTATACATATATATCTATACCTATATTTATCTATCTGTCTGTCTATCTATCTATCTATCTGGAGCAGTTAGTGGTTAGAGTATCAGGCTTAGAGTCAAACAGACTCAACTTGTGAGTTCAAATGTGACTTCAGACCTGTGAACAAGTCACTTAAGCCTGTTTACTTCAGTATTCTCAGCTATAAAATGAGCTAGAGAAGGAAATGGTAAAACACTCTAATTTATTTGGTTTTATTTGTTTGTTTCTTTGTTTTGGTCTTAAAAGGTAATGTGTTAAGTGATTTACCCAAGGTCACACAGCTAGGTAATTATTAAATATCTGAGAACAAATTTGAGCACTCTAATATATTTGTAAAAAAAAAACCCAAATGAGATCATAAAGAGTCAGACATAACTGAAATGATTGAACAACATATATGTATATGTGCACGTGCATGCACATATGGGTACATATAAAGCATGCCTGTGTGTTTATTGTATATACATGCATATAAATTCATTGTAGATAAAGACTGATTCATTTGTTAAATCTTTGTATTTGTATTGCCAGTAAATAGTAAAGTACCTGTCACCTGGCAGGCTTTTAATGCAGGTTGGTTATTGATTAATATTATGGCACAAACATCTTCATCAGGTCATTTCTGGAAGTTATCTGTAGCCCCAAAGGGCTTTCCAGAACACACGTTCTACTGGAAGAGCCTTTAAAATCTCAATGACAGGGCAGCTAGGTGGCATGGTGGATAGAGCACCAGCCCAGGAGTTAATAGGACCTGGGTTCAAATTTGCCTCAGACACTAAATAATGACCTAGCTGTGTGACTTTGGGCAAGTCGCTTAATCCCATTGCCTTCCAACCCCCCCCCCCCAAAAAAAAAACCCTCAATGACAGTTCTACAGAATGATGAAACATCAGAATAAGATTTTGGGAAAGAACTTTGGAATAAAAGATAACAACAAGAACTAAGGAAGGACTTTTTATAGTTGAAATGCTGAGCATAAAGAAAATTATGAGTCAGAATGAGGTGATTCCTTTCTCTCATCAGAATACATGAATCTCTTCCGCAAGTTAATCTTTCTCCCATTCAGAGTTTTGTGAAAGTAACTCACATCTATGTTAGCATTGAAGATATAGTTTGACCGCCCACCATGCAATCTCCTGTCTCCTAGCCCACCTGTTTGGGATGAGTCACCATTCAGAGTACAAATCTCTTCTTTTCCTGATGAGACTTACTTGTAAGAGAAAGAAAGAAAAAAGGAAAGCAAAGCAAAGCATAGGAACTTAGATTAAATTTGTGAGATGGCTACTTTGTTTTGTCCAGAATAGCCATACTGGCAATCAATAATGAGTTTAGAAATGGTCAGGAAAAGAGTTGAAAATAAGAGAGCCATCTCCATGCTGTCAAAACAGGTTATTTCAAAAATATGAGTTATTTGAAGACTGAACGCAGTAATGAGAGTTGGATGGAGGACTAGAGGAACTGGAAAGATGATTCTACCTGATAATCCTGCAGACCTGCAGATCTATCATTTTAATTCAACACTTTCATTAAATCCCTACTCTTAATACAAAGAAGGAAAAAGGAAACCATACTTGTCCTCAAGATTTTATACTCTAATGCAGAAATGATTGAACTGCTAGTTATCTAGTCTGGCTGGAATATTGAGTCCATGATAAAGAGTAATATGGTACAATTGGAATAATTCAGTTAACAGTCAGAGAGACCTGGGTTCTGCTTCTTGATAAAGGTGTGACCTTGGGCAAATTATCCCCTATGCTCAGTTTCTTCATTCATATAATGTAGGGGTTGGACAAGATCATGTCAAAATTCTCTTCCAGTTTTAAAATCAACCAAATTACATTCTATGAAATAAATTTAGAAAGGCAAGTGGAATCTAGATTATGAAAGGACTTATATGCTGGGCTGAGGAGTTTACATTTTATCATTTTATGCTAGAGATAGACTCCAAATACTATTTACCAGGGTAGGGATATGATCTAAAATATCTTTGGACTATATGAACTAAGTTTGGAGAAGCAATAAAATAGAAGCATAATGAAAACAGGGAGAGGGAATCACATGTTAGATTTGAAGTTAAAAGATTTGAGTTGAAATGTTAGAGATACTTGCAACATGTTATTTGAGCTTATTGATACTCATTTTTCTCATTTCTCTATAAAAAATGAGATGAAAGCAAATCATTCTACCTATAGATATATAACAATAGTCTGGACAAAAAGTGAATAGGGCTAGGAGCAGCTAGAAGTCATAGCAGCTTCAGAGTCAGGAGGAACTATGTTCAAATCAGACCTCAGATACTTGAGTTTAAAAATCTGACCTCAGGGGTGGCAAGGTGGTGCAGTGGATGGAGCACCAGCTCTGAAGTCAAGAGCACCTGAGTTCAAATCTGGTCTCAGACACTTAATAATTACCTAGCTATGTGGCCTTGGGCAAGCTAGTTAACCCCACTTGCCTTGCAAAAACCTAAAAAAAAAAATTCTGATCTCAGATACTTGATTCTCACTAGTTGAGCCATTGCCTGGGATGGTTGGGGAAGAGTGATTAAGGTTAATTAATAAAAATGACAGTAAAAACTAACATTTAGGTATGGTTTTAAAGTTTCTAAAGTACTTAGAAATGCTATTATATTTTATCCCAACAATAACTTTGGAGGAAGTTGCTATTGTTATCCCCACTTTAGAAATGATGAAACTGAGATAGTGACCATAGAGTCACATGATCATATCTGTCCTTCATTCTGGAAGAAGACCATGATATCAGAGAAATGGTGCCATGATAAACACAGGAATTGAATTTGAGTGAGGGTGAGCTGTGCTAAGTCACCAATCTCACTTTTTCCTCCAGTCATCTGGGTCTAGTGGTCACATATGGATCAGGATGACTGGAGATGACCCTGAATGTGAGGCATTCAGGGTTAAGTGACTTGCAGCTAGTAAGTGTCAAGTGTCTGAGGCTAGATTCAAACTCCTGTCCCCCTGACTCTAAAGCTAGTTCTCTATTCACTGTACCATCTAGGTGTCCTGTCATCCAGGGTCATCTTGTAAGTGTCAGAGACCTTTGATCTCCTGTTTTCTTGACTCCTGAGTCTCTCAATCTTCCATCAAGAAGGTGACTCAATGAGTGAAAAGATGATGTAGAAGTAGCATCAGCAAGTTTTGGTCTCTGATTGAATCCAAGGGGTAGAATGAAGGGTCAGACTGCTTCTAAGCTTAAAAACTTAGATGAATAGCAAACTACATAAAAATGGTTTGGGGAGATAGAGACAGATAGACATAGATACAGACAGACAGAGAGACAGAGACAGAGAAAAGAAATTATTTTCAAAAAGGCAAAATCCATGACTGAACTTCTGGGTACTTCTGTCTTTCTTCACTGTCCATCCATATACAATCATAGGATAATTGCTGAACCACTAGGCATTTGCCTCCAATTAATTCTGGGGCAGGTCCAATGATAATTTGTATAGTAATGTATTCTGTATCTGGGATAGGGATTCTGAATCAAAATGAAATCCACCTTGGTTCAGAAGTTCTTTGTAAATAAGCCCCTGAATTACAATGATCAAAAAGTGGGGATGCCTTGTTGAAGAGGAAGTAAAATTGCAGTTCTAGCACATTCACAAAATAGACATGTCTCTGATAAATTATACACAAATAGAAGCTGTGTAAATGGACTTGTCCAATGACTTCCTTCTGTAAACAAGAGCTGTGACTTAATAAAAATAAAATGTAGAACTCATAAAATTCACATTTATGAATGAATAAAACCCATGAAAATAATATATTTAGTGAACATGTACATTCATTTTCCTGGTACTACAAATACATCAAATAGAAATACAAAAAGGACACAGATTAATCCAGAAATTTTATTCTCTTGTTGTGGTTATTGTTTTATTTTTTTAGGGTAATGAAAAGGAAGCAAAGATCTTCTATCTTTCTTAGCCTTTTTAGTTCATACTACCCATTTCTCTTCATTCATTCTCTTTCCAGAGTCCAGTGACTCTATGATGTCAACAATATGGGAACCAAGTCCAATGATGCTTGTTGAAATCTGTCACTGCTTTTCCATGCTTTGTACCTCTGTTTCCTCTCTTTTAGCTGTCAAAGTCAATCTACCCATCATGAGGGTCTTCCCTGTATCCCTTGACAGTGTGGGATTAGCAATATAGTAGTCAGTTAATGTTAAATAAGATTAAATCTAATAGAGATAAATATAAAGACTTATTACACAAATAAAAATTATTTTTATAAATACAAAATGACAGAGATAGTCATTTGTGTGGAAAAGATTGAGAGTTTCTAGCAGACTAGCACTGTAGCATCAGTTATACCTTTCATTGGGAGATTGGTCCATTCTTTATTTTCTTCATGTATTTCTCCAATGGCATTGTTTACAATAATTCCCCAATTCAAATTCTCCAAATCTTTTCAGCTTGCTGATTACAGCAATCATTCAGATCTTCATTGACCTTGGAGAGAAGCTGGATATTCCTAAACCTCGGGGTTGTGTTTTCCAGAGAATTTACTACTCCATGACTCATAATCTTATAATAATATATAATATGTATGTACATATATATTATATAAAATAAATAAAAAATAAAAACATGGTCTTTGCCTCTGAGAGAAGCTTGGGGCCTCTTAAAGAGTGCATATTCCCAAAGTTCTTGTGGGATGCTTTTCTTTTCCTATTCAGTAATAGACTCATTATCTCTTTGCTGTATTAGTCAATCCGACTGCATATCATATTTTGGATAATAAGAATTCTCATTCACTTGTTTTTTTCTTATATGAATGATTAAGTCAAATTCTTTTGATTTGGATTTCATTTAGGAGGCTCTGCATTATTCTGGGGCCTGATGCTATCAATACAATGTCATTCACAGAGATGAGCATCTGGAGGATGTTACCAACCATAGGGATTCCCTTTTTGATTTGGAATCTGCCCTGGATTCTCTCCATCACACTGGCAAACAATTTTGGTGAGCATATGTCTCCTTTTATGTCTCACTTGTTATTAATTATCAGAGAAGTCCTTTGGGGAGCTTTGGATAAGCTGTAATGGAATACAGTGGTACTGGATTAGGTGTCCTCGAACCTAGGTTCAAATTTTGACTCTGTAATTTATTAACAAGATGGCCTTTGGACTTCCAGCCAAGATGGCTGAGAGAAGACAGGCACAGTTCTAAAGTCTCCTGATCTCTTCCCCATCTATCACATGAAACAAACCTCTTAAAAGAAATCCGACCCACAAAACCCAGAAAGAAAAGCCAGGAGAAAGAACATCTACCTCAGGATTTGTCTCCGGCAGCAACTTTGGCTGAGTTTGGGCACTTGAGTTTGGGCTCGGAGGGAGTATCTGCCCCGTATCAGCCAGATTGACAGCTGAATTGGAAACGAGTCCGAGGGCCTGAGAGCTGGACCTGCTGGATCAGCAGTGGGGCTGGACGAAAGGGGATTGGGTCGGGAGGGCAGCAGAGGCGCTGGTGTTGGTGTTGTCCCCCTGGAGCTTGGGGACGGGGTTGGGGGAAGAGTTCTAGTGCCGGAAAGTTCTGGTGCAAAAAAGCTGCGGATACCATCCCTGGGCTCCTCAGGGCTGAGGAACTCTGAGTCCATGCCTCCATTGCTGCTGAGGCCTCTTCCCAAACAAACAAATGCAAACTATTTCTGCCTCAAGCCCAGATATGTGAGCAGAAGAACCAGCCCAGCCAGCTGAGGAATGACCTCAGGCAGGGTAAAGCCCACCACTGATTGAAGGCAAAATAATTCAATAGCTCCAACCCCTCCCTTCAAGCAAAGGGAGAAGGCTTCAACCAAGGTCAAAGAAACTCCAGAGAAAGCAACCAACACCTCCTACTGGCCAGCCAGAGAAAATACACTCAGTGAGTAAAGCCTTTAGTGATCCTAAGCCCTGGTGAAGCAGCCCCCCTCCCCTGCCACTCAAGTTCTTAGCAAAATGAAGAAGGGTCAGCAGAAAGGTGGATCCATAGAAAAACTCCTGGAAGTGAAAGACCCTAAATCAGAGAGAGAGACCTGGAAACTCTGAGGAGAATACAATCTGGTCCCCAGCACAGAAAGACTTGCTTGAAGAAATAAGGAAGGAGCTTAAAAATTTGGGAGAGACAATTAATAACTTGCAACAAGAAAACAAAACCTTAGAAATTACAAATGGACAAATACAAAAGGAGAATAAATCTCTCAGATCATCAATTGGACCAATACAAAATGAAGATAATTCTCTCAGATCCTCAAATGAGCAAATGCAAAAAGAAATTAATTCTCTCAAAACCTCAATTGGTCAAATGGAAAGCTCTTTCAAAAGTAAAATTGACCAATTGGAAAAGCAGTTGCAAAAGGTTAATGAAGAAAACTCCTCCACCCAAAAAAGAATGGAGTCTACAGAAACTAATGACTCCATGAGACAGCAAGAGTCAGTTAAACAAAATCAAAAAATAGAAAAAATAAAAGCAAATGTAAAATACCTCATCAACAAAACCACTGACCTTGAGAATAGATTGAGGAGGGGCAACCTGAAAATTATAGGACTTCCTGAAAACATTGAAGAGAAAAAAAGCCTGGACTTAATATTACAGGATCTAGTGATGGAAAACTGCCCTGAAATCATGGAATCGGAGGGAAAACTAGAGTACATCGATCCCCACCAGAAAAAGATCCTAAAATGAAAATACCAAGGGATGTTGTGGCCAAAATCAAGAACTATCAGATAAAAGAGAAAATCCTGCAAGCAGCCAGAAAGAAACAATTTAAATATCAAGGAGCCACAATAAGGATCACACAGGACCTGGCTGCATCAACATTAAGGGATCGAAGGGCTTAGAATGAGATATTTCAAAGAGCAAGGGAGTTTGGAATGCAGCCAATAATCTACTTTCCTGAAAAGCTGAACCTTCTCTTCCAGGGAAAAAGATAGACATTTAACGAAATGGAAGAATTCCAAAAATTTCTGATGAAAAGACCAGAGCTAAACAGAAAATTTGGACATCAAACAGGAGGTTCAAGAGACACACACATGAAAAGGTAAAAAGGGGGGGGGGCTGTAAAAGGAAAAAAAAATGCAATCCAGTATGTTGAAACTGGCTATATCCCAGAATGGGGGGGGGGGACAAAAAAACTATTCTCATAAATCTTGAGAATTGTAACTCTAACAGAGAGAATACATCTAGCCAGAAATGATGACCATTCATGACCTATCCATGACACTACTATCTAATGGGATATAACTGGCTTTAACTCCACTTGGAAAAAAGACTCTAATAACTCTCGTAATTTTGACTCTATTCAATAGAATATACTGAACTAGAAGGGACAGACACTCAGAATTTTCTATGACTTAGAATGATCTTAAAAAAACACTACCTCCTTAAAAGGGGGGACAGGAAAGAGACTGGAGGAGGGAGGGTATTGAATGGAGTAAATCTCATTACAATAAGAGGTACAAAAAAATCTATGGTAATAGAGGGGAAGAAGGGAGCAGAGGAGAAACACTTGAATCTTCTTCTCATCAGACTTGACTTAAAGTCAACCTTCACATACTCAGTTAACTTATAAAACATCTAACCTTTCAAGTATTAAAAGGGGAAAAGGGGAGGGGGGATGGAGAAAGGAAAGGGGAGTGGGGGGGAAGGGGAATAACAAAAGGAAGGGAAGGGAAAAGGGAAAAAAGGAAAGGGAAAGAAGGGGGAGGGTGTGATATAGGAGGGCAAACACACTGAAGGAGGTGGTATTCAGAAACAAAATACTAGGGAATATGGATAAGGGGGGGAAGGGGGAAATACAAACAGAGGGAAGACAGCACTGAGGACAATAAAGAATTAGTAATCATAAACTTGAATGTGAATGGGATGAACTCTCCCCTAAAATGTAAGCAAATAGCAGAGTGGATTAAAAACCAGAATTGTACAATATGCTGCTTACAAGAAACCCATTTGAAGCAGAGAGATACATATAGAGTAAAGGTAAAAGGTTGGAGCAAAATATATTTTGCTTCAGCTGAAGTAAAAAAAGCAGGGGTAGCAATCCTTATCTCAGACAAAGCAGCAGCAAAAATAGACAGAGTTAAAAGAGATAAGGAAGGAAACTTTATCCTCCTAAAAGGTACCATAGACAATAAAGTCATTTCAATATTGAATATATATATATATATATATATATATAGGCCCCCAGTGGGACAGCACCCAAATTCTTATAGGTGAAGATGAAAGAACTACAGGAAGACATAGACAGCAAAACTCTACTAGTGGGAGACCTCAGCCTCCCTCTAACAGATCTGGATAAATCAAATCATAAAATAAAAAGAAAGAAGTTGAGGAGGTAAATAGATTGTTAGAAAAATTAGATATGGTAGACTTATGGAGGAAACTGAATGGGGATAGAAAGGAATATACCTTTTTCTCTTCAGTACATGGAACTTATATAAAAATTGACCATGTACTAGGACATAAAAACCTAATGATCAACTGCAGAAAGGCAGAAATAGTGAAAACATCTTTCTCATATCACAATGCAATAAAAGTCATATGCAATACTGGGCCAAGGAGATACAAACC
This sequence comes from Macrotis lagotis, assembly GCF_037893015.1. Taxonomy (NCBI): domain Eukaryota; kingdom Metazoa; phylum Chordata; class Mammalia; order Peramelemorphia; family Peramelidae; genus Macrotis; species Macrotis lagotis. The sequence goes on from NC_133658.1 coordinate 137,940,015, forward strand.
CAGAATAAATTGGAAACTGAATAACCTCATTTTAAAAAATGAGTGGACCAAAAAATAAATTATAGAAGGAATTAACCATTTTATCATAGAAAATGAAAATAATGAAACAACATACAAAAACCTATGGGATTCATTCAAAGCGACTCTCAGGGGATATATTATAGCTCTAAATGCTTACATGAATAAATTGGAGAAAGAGGAAATCAATGAACTAAACATGCAACTAAAAAAATTAGAGAAAGAACAAATCAAAAATCCCCAATTAAATACTAAATTAGAAATTCAAAAAATTAAAGGAGAAATTAATAAAATTGAAAGCAAAAAAAACTATTGAAATAATAAATAAAACCAAAAGTTGGTATTATGAAAAAAACTAATAAAATTGATAAACCTCTGGTTAATTTGATTAAAAAAAGAAGAAAACCAAATTGCTAGTACCATAAATGAAAAAGGTGGAACTCACCACTAATGAGGACGAATTAAAGTAATAATTCAAAATTATTTTGCCCAACTCTATGCCAATAAATTTGATAATCTAAGCAAAATTGATGAATATTTATAAAAATATAAGTTGCCCAGGTTAAATCAAGAAGAGATTAAATAGCTAAACAACCTTATCTCAGAAAAAGAAATTCAACAAGCCATTATTGAACTCCCCAAAAAAATCTCCAGGGCCTGATGGATTCACAAGTGAATTCTACCAAACATTTAAGGAACAATTGGTTCCAATCCTTTATAAATTCTTTGGAAAAACAGGGAAAGATGGAACTCTCCCTAACTCTTTCTATGAAACCAATATGGTACTGTTACCTAAACCAGGAAGAGTTAAAACAGAGAAAGAAAATTATAGACCTATCTCCCTGATGAATATAGATGCAAAAATCCTAAATAAAATCTTAGCAAAATGATTACAACAAGTCATCACTAGGATAATACATTATAATCAATTAGGATTTATTCCAGGAATGCAGGGTTGGTTCAATATTAGGAAAACTATTAGTATACTCAATTATATCAACAACAAACCTATCAGACATCATATGATCATATCAATAGATGCTGAAAAAGCTTTTGAGAAAATACAGCATCCATTCCTATTAAAAACACTAGAGAGTGTAGGAATAAATGGGCTGTTCCTTAAAATAATTAGAAGTATCTATTTGAAAACATCAACAAGCATTATATTCAATGGGGAGAGGCTAGAGGCATTCCCAATAAGATCAGAGGTGAAACAAGGGTGCCCATTATCACCACTACTATTCAATATTTTATTAGAAATGTTAGCATCAGCAATTAGAGAAGAAAAAGAAATTGAAGGAATTAGAATTGGGAAGGAAGAGACAAAACTCTCACTCTTCACAGATGACATGATGGTCTACCTAGAGAATCCCAAGAAATCATCCAAAAAAACTACTGGAAACAATTAGCAATTTTAGCAAAGTTGCAGGTTATAAAATAAACCCTCATCAATCCTCAAATTTTCTATATATTTCTAGCAAGATACAGCAGGAAGAGCTAGAAAGAGAAATCCCATTCAAAGTAACCTCAGACAATATAAAATGCTGGAGAGTCTATTTGCCAAGACAGACTCAGAATCTTTTTTGAAAAAAAATTATAAAACACTTCACACACAAATTAAATCAGATTTAAATAACTGGGCAAATATCAACTGCTCATGGATAGGTATAGCTAATATAATAAAAATGACAATTCTGCCAAAACTAAACTATCTGTTTAGTGCCCTACCAATCAAAATTCCAAAAATATTCCTTTAACGAGTTAGAAAAAATTTTAAGTAAATTCATATGGAGAAATAAAAAGTCAAGAATTGCCAGGAGCTTAATGAGAAAAAGTGCAAAAGAAGGGGGCTTAGCCCTACCTGATCTAAAATTATATTATAAAGCATCAGTCATCAAAACTCTTTAGTATTGGCTAAGAAATAGAGTGGTGGACCAGTGGAATAGACTCAGTGTAAAAGCAGATGATTATAGTAATCGGCCATTTGATAATCCCAAAGAGTCCAGCCATTGGGATAAAAACTCCCTCTTTGATAAAAACTTCTGGGATAATTGGAAGTTAGTATGGAAGAAACTTAGATTAGATCAACACCTAACACCTTTTACCAAGATAAAATCCAAATGGTTACAGGACTTAGACATAAAAAGCAACACTATAAGCAAATTAGATCAAGGACTAGTTTACCTGTCAGATCTATGGAAAGGGGAGCAGTTTATGACTAATGAAGAGTTGGAGAACATCATCAAAACCCAATTAGATGATTTCGATTGCATTAAATTAAAAAGCTTTTGCACAAATAAAACCAATGTAACCAAGATCAAAAGAAATGTAGTAAATTGGGAAACAATCTTTACAACTAATGATTCTGACAAAGGACTCATTTCTAAAATATACAGAGAACTGAGTCATATTTTTAAAAGAAAAAGCCATTCCCCAATTGACAAATGGTCAAAGGCTATGCAAAGGCAATTTACAGATGAGGGGATCAAAGCAATCCATAGCCATATGAAAAAATGCTTTAAATCATTAATTATTAGAGAAATGCAAATTAAAGCTTCTCTGAGGTACCACCTCACACCTCTCAGATTGGGCAATATGACCAGGAAGAATAATGATCATTGTTGGAAGGGTTGTGGGAAATCTGGGACACTATTACCCATTTGGTGGAGCTGTGAACTCATCCAACCCTTCTGGAGAAACTATGCCCAAAGGGCAACAAAAATGTGCATACCCTTTGACCCAGCATTACCACTACTGGGTCTATACCCTGAAGAGATGATGAAAAAGGGTAAAAACATTACTTGTACAAAAATATTTATAGCAGCCCTGTTTGTGGTGGCAAAGAATTGGAAATCAAGTAAATGTCCTTCAATTGGGGAATGGCTTAGCAAACTGTGGTATATGTATGTCATGGAACAATAATATTCTATTAGAAACCAGGAGGGACAGGATTTGAGGGAAACCTAGAGGGATTTGCATGAACTGATGCTGAGTGAGCTGAGCAGAACTAGAAAAACACTGTACACCCTAACATCAACATGGGAGTGATGTTCAAACTTGAAGGACTTGCTCATTCCATCAGTGCAACAATCGAACAATTTTGGGCTGTCTGCAAAGGAGAGTGGCATCTTTATCCATATAAGGAGCTGTGGAATTTGAACAAAATGCAAGGACTATGCCCTTTAATTTAGAAAAAACAGATATCTTATTGTCTGATCTTGTTACCTCTTAGACTTCTCTTCTCTTCTTTAAGGATATGATTTCTTTCTCATCACACCCAATTTGGATTAAGGTACAACATGGAAACAAAGCAAAGACTGACAGAGTGCTTTCCATGGGGAGGTGGGAGGAGGGAAGCAAGATTGGGGGGGAAATTGTAAAACTCAAATAATATCTTTAATAAAAATAAATTAAAAAAACAAAAACAAGATGGCCTTTGTCAAGTCACTTTTCCTCTTCAGATTTCTGTATTTTTATATATAAAATGAGAGGATTATATTAAATAATCTTTAAGGTATCTTCCATCTGTAAATCATTATCTCTATCCACATATAAACATTTTCATTTAAAGTCCAAAGTTTAGGGCAGGTAGGTGGTGCAGGGGATAGGGCAACAGCCCTAGAGCCAGGAGGACCTTCAGACCTTCATAAATACCTAGCTGTGTGACCTTGGTCAAGTCACTTAACCCCATTACCTTGCAAAAACCAAAATAACTAAAAAATAATAAATGAATGAATGAATAAAATAAATGTATAAATAAATAAAAATAAAGCCCAAAGTTCTCAACCACTGTTATTCTAGTAATTTATCTTGTCTGAGATGGCTTGATTCATCATTTAATAGCTTCAAATAGCACTATTGGGAAATATAGTTTTATCTATTTAGTTTATTGATGCTCAGTCATGTCCTACTCTTCATAACCCCATTTGGGTGTTTCTTGGCAAATTTACTGAAATGGTTTACTATGTTCTTATCCATCTCATTTTACAGAAAAGCAAACTGAGTCAAATAGGGCTAAGTGACTTACCCAGAGTCATACTGCTCATAAGTGTCTGAGCCCAAATTTGAACCTAGGAAGATGATTCACACTGACTCTAAGTCTGAATCTCTATACACTATGACCCCAGATAGTGGCCTCATTTATTTGTAAATCTTGAATAATTCCATAATTTGTTTTTAAGATGAGGGATAAGCTTCAAGGAAATTTGATAGGTAGGCTTAAATGGTTTTAATGTTTTTCCAGAGTTATTTTCCAGAAAGAAGATGTTGCCTTATGTGACATATTCAGTATGGTTAAAAGAGTGCTACATGAGGAGGCAGAGGACATAAACTTAAATCCTTCATCTAGAACTTATTTATATAAACTCAGACAAGTCATTTAACCTGGTGAAGCCACAGTTCATTCTTTTATAATAAGAAGGATTTAGATGATTTTACCTCTAAAATCCCTTCCCACACTAGATTTCAACTTGAAATGTCCTTATTGTCTCCATGAAGTTATATCAGGCATATTTAATTTATACTTAGAATACTTTGGATATTATCTATCTATAGCTCTCATTTATGTAACACATTATGGATGCAAAGCACTTTATGTACATAATTTCAGTTGATCCCCATGACAATCTTATTTGGTAGGTATCATTATCTCTATGTTACAAATAAAGAACATGAAGCTCAAAAAGGGAAGGTGATTTCCTAAAAATCAAAGTGTAATAATTACTGTTATGGCATCAAATTGGAAAGGTTTCTTCAATAGAATGCCCCAGGGAATCATATGTTGCCTTGAACTGTTTAACATTTCTTTTGAAGATCTGGATAAATACATAAGTGGCATTAAATTTGAAAATGATGCAAAGCTGGAAAGGAAAGATGACCCATTGTATTAGAAAACCAGAATTCAGGATAGAACTTTATGTTGATTTGAATAGGATGAAATATATAAAGGACATGTATAAAGTCTAAAACTTAAGCCCAACCAACAAAAACCAAATTCAAAATAGGGAAAGTATGATTAAAAGTCAGTTTACCTAGAATAGACTAATGTTTTAAGGTGAAGTACAATCTCAGTATGAGCCAGTAGTCTGTACATGTTTTCCAAGAAAGGTAATATGACCTTACACTACAGAGAAGCACATAATATCCAAGAAGAGGTAGTTGATAAATTTACTATATGCTGCCTTGGTCAGAACATATCTAAACTGTCATATGCCTTGAAAGAAATTGATTGGTTGACACCTTTCCCGGAGAAATCAATTGAGATAGTAAAGGATTTTACTTCATGCCATATGAAGCTCCATTATCTAGAAGAAACTGGGGTGAGGGATGGCTTACCTCACCCTCTCAAACTGCAAAAAAAAGGGGCCATTTCCTGAAAGTTCATCTCTTTTTCTCCCCATCTCATATAATATCTCTAATCCTGCAAAAAAATACACCGTCACTTGATTTCATCATCACTGACAGTTATTATACCATAGTATTTACAATCTTCTTGGCTAAATCCCTGAGAAAGTCATTTACACTTGCTGCCCCTACTTCCTCTCCTCTGCCTTGACACTTATCTCTTGATTCAACTGAAATTACTCTTTCCAAAGTCATCAGTGATCTCTTAATTGCTAACTCTCACCTTTTCTCAATTCTCATGTTTATTTACCTTTCTACTGTCTTTAACATTGTTTCTTGACCTCTTCCCCCTAGTTTGTGTTTGTTTGTATTATGTGACCCTTCTCTCTCTATCCTGGATCTCTTCCTATCTGATTACTTTTTTCATACTTCTTTCCAGGATCTTTATACTATTTCTACCTATAAGCCTTGGACATTGCCTAAAGTTCTCTTCTCATCAGTTCTTATGAGTTTGGTTATCATCTCTACACAGATGATGCCCAAATCATGTATCCAACATGATATGGATTTTGTGTATATATATATATATATACAAATTTCAGTGTGCATCTGTGTGTTAACCCTTCATTAGAGGTTATTAGATTTTTTTCAACAACAGTATTATGTATCCCCTTATCTTTCCTCACATAGTTACCACCTCTGATACTTGCTCTTATCATCTCACTAGAAAATTCCAACAGTTTTCTGATTGTTCTCCTACCTCAAATCTTTTCCCATTCTAATTCATCCTCTACCCAGATACCTAAAGCATGTCCTGATCACATTACATCTCTTTTCTTTAATTACCACCAAGATAAAATATGAATCCTGTTTGATTCTTGAAGCCCTTCCTACTTTTAAGTTTTTCTTATGTTTCATCCCCCTATCACTTACTCTGTGATTTAGTTATGCTCACCTACTTGCCATTCCTCAAGCACAATACTCTACCTCCTGATTCTGTACATTTTCCCTGGTTGTTCCTCATGCTTCTGTTCTTTTATTTTTCCCCATGCTTCTATTCTTGTTTTGGCATTCACTCCTCCTGAACTTCCTTCAAGCTGCAGCTCAAATCTCATATTTTACAGGAGTCTTTTCCACTGTTTACCATTCTTTCCCCTTCCAAGGCAAATGCCTACCCTTGATGATTACATCAATGATAAAAATTCTTGCTTATATATCTTAGACAGCTGTTTGCATGCTGCTTCTCCCATTATGATTTGAGCTTTATGAGGTCAAGGGTCATATATTTCTCTTTCTCTATATTCCCAGAGCTTTGCATTGTTCCTGGTACAAAGTAATCACTTAATAAATGCCTGCTGAGTGGAAAAGCTGACAGTCATCTTTGAGTAGTTTAAGAGCTGTCAAGTAGAAGAGGGATTACTTTTATTCTACTTTGCCCTAGAAGACAAAAGCACCTAATAGATATATTTGTTTTATTGAGGACAAAATGGGATCAATGTACTCCTTCGTAATCATATATTGGCAGCCAGGCCTGTTCACTTTAATAATCTGGAGAACAATAAGCTGATAAAATGTGAGAATTGAAAAGAATTAGAGGGAGGATCATCCACAGGTGGACAGTTACCCTTCCCTTTTAGGGCCATCGATTTGGAAGTTTCCTAAAAATAACTTGGTAGTAAAGACACATTATCATTGGAATATAGGCAATAACAAAGTTACTAATAGCGTCCCTTAGGAAATCATACTCTTCCCTGGGAAACACGATCTGATATTTTCCAAAACAAACACTTGCAATCAGTTCTTTTCCCCTCATATGCCATAGTCTGAATCACCTTTTCTCTTCCTATCACTTACCATCTGTTCTCTCCTTCTGTACAGAGAATGGAACCTGCTATTCTTATATGGCCTCATAGATAAAAGTATTTAACTAGACCCTTTATGGCAGTTTTACTAATACTTTTATCTTTGCATAGGAGAGTATTAATACCCATCCTTTCCTTCACATAATTTCCTTCATACTATGCCTAGGCTTCAAACGCTAACCTTCTCACATACCAGTTATCTCATCCAAACTCTCAGAGGTTACCAAAATCTCAATATTCCCACATATTTTGATATTCTCTCAGCTCATTTCCTATCTCACTCTTTACTGAATTTCATTTATCCTAGTCTAAACTTTCTATTCACTTTTTTCTCTCATAAAAATGCTCAGTTCCTCCCAAGCATATGTTCTCACTCTATACTAAATCTCATTTCTAACTCCTAACTCCACATCCATACATGAAACATTTTACCAGGAAGTTTGTTGCAAGAGCTCACCTCTCTCAATACCATTCAATACAAGTATCAAGGGTACATCTAAGTGCCTCTTAACTTCCCAAAAGATCTAAGGTCCTTGTATTCTGACTTGGCCTCTGGAACACAGATTTCTACTTTTTCATGACTACAGAGTTTTGGTTTTCAAGCTTCAGCAACAGCACAAAACCCTGGAGATAGTAGGTGTTTAATGTATGTTTAGTGAACTGAAGCGAAGTTACTTGTTGCTCAGGTTTCCTTTGATTCCATGAATGTCATTATTAAGATCATTTCTTTTGCTTAGTCCCAAATATGTAGGAATTATAATTATGCTAAAGTTTGGATGAGAAGTTCAACCTGTGTCTGAATATGAATCTCCTTTGCAAAATTGGTCGTAAATGATCTTTCAGCCTCCAAATGAAAAATCCCAGTTGAAGGGAACCTGGCACCATTCACAAAGATCTATTCCACTTTAGAGCAAGTTGGAAGCTCTTATGTGAATGCAAAAGAATGCTTAGAATGAATTTGAATGTTATCCACCTACTGTTTGTATATTACTGCCTGCTGGAATCTTGTAATACAAAGTTTACGGAAATAAACAATGGATTTGAAGCCTATGTACATTGATTCAAATTGGTGATTTTTGTCAAGTCACTTGACTCTGTTGACCTCAGATTCCTCCTCTGTAAAAATGAAGCCATTTGATGAAATGTAATCTCTAAAGGAACATCTGTAAATCTATTAATTTATGATAGCCCTTTAAATACATGAAATAGCTGTCAAGTTGCCCCAGGTAACATTTCATGTTCTTTCAATTCAGTAGTTTTTAAACTTTTTTGTTATCAACAACCCCTGGGCATTCTGATGAAACCTAGGAAACCCTTCCCAGAATTATATTTTTAAATAATTAAAAGAAATGATAAATTCCAATTAGAGGTTAGAGAAAATAAAGATGTATCAATGTACACTTTCACAGATCCCTGAAGTTTATCAATATATACCTATTGAGTCTATGCATTCCAGGTTAAAAAACCTTTGTTTTAATTAATTATTATTTCATATGGTCCCTGATTCCCTCCTTTTCTGGATACTATTCTCTAGATATACCCTACCTTTTAAATGTAATTCCTAAAATATGACTCCCCTAAGTGAATATAGAATACCAGATATCTGACCAAGAAATTATATTGGACAGCTATATTGCATTGCTAACTCAAGTAAAACCTATGGTCTATTGATGACTCCAAATCATTTTTTACTCAAAATGTGGTCTAGGCACACTTCCCCTGTCATGTACTTGCATAGTCAACTTTTTGGGCAAAGTAAAGACTTTATATTGGATTCCCCTAAATTCCACCTTTGTCTTCCAACTCAATAGATTGATGCTACTACCACAAACATTCCAAAAGTAATAGTTTATAACTAAGCAATCAAATTTCATCTTTACCCTAAAATATTCTTTAAGTATCCTTAAAGGAAGTTCATTTGCTCCTATTCCTGTTGAGCTTTTTGAGGGCATCCAGGTACTCTCTTATCTGTTCACGTGTCTTGAATTTGTATCAACTTCCCTATTACTCCCCCCCAATATCATTAGAGCTGAAGCTAAATAAGTGTTGAACAGTTTGGCATTCCCTCCTCTATCTGTTAACATTCTTCCATTCACCCAGTAACTTTGGTCATTGGTCCTATTTCTTCTTCATTCATATCTTGTCCATAGCATAGATTTATTTTTAAAGGAAAAAATAACTTAAGCATAATTTCAGGTTTATCTTATTTGAGTTTTAGCATTAGTGACATTATTGTTACAAGATCATGGTGGGTTTTTATAATTCTCCCTCTGTTATTTGCCCTTCCTTCTATCTTCCATTCTCATATTTTAAAAATTTACATTGGTTGATGCATTGACATGAGTATCCTTGACAGCTACCCCTTTTCTTCTATACTTGAATCTTTTGTTTCTGCATCTCTGAATTTTATTCTTGAACCATTACCTGCCCTCTTGATTCAACTTCCTTTGTGATATTTTAAGCCATGCAATCATACCTGTCCTTTCTTTGAAGTTTTTTAAGTTCTATTTTCCTAATATCGAAGGTATATGCCAACCTATACTTTATTGTCTGTCCTTTTATTAAGCAGGGAGGTAGTGCCACTGTGAATAAAGTGATTATTCTGGAGTTCAGCTCTGACCTCTGCAAATACTTCCTAACTTGGGAAGGTCATTAAATCTCTCACTGCCTCAGTTTAATCAATTACAAAAATGGGGGGGTGGGGAATAGACTCTTAATCAAGGCTAGCAGAATGCACTCAAATAAGAAATGGAAAGATTAAACAGTCAATATCTAAATAAATTAACTGAGATTGTTCATTGGAAGATCAAATGCTGAAGTGGAAGCTTAAATACTTGTCACATAATGAGAAGGGATCTGCTGCAAAAGGCCCTGATGTCAGGAAAGATTGGAGACAAAAGGAAAAGGAGACAGCAGACAATAATTTGGATAGTGTCACAGAAGCAAGTAATAAACATGAGCTTTGACAGACTGGAAAATAGAGGAGGATAGAAATGCCTGGATCATGGTCAGACATGATTAAATGACTGAATAGCAAAAATAGCCATGATTGTTACGAGGACTGAAAGAGGAATTTTTTTTATTTTTTTAAAAATTTTCTTCATTTATTATTTCATTTTTCTTTGGTTAAATGTAAAAGCAATTTTTAACATTTGTTTTAAAACTTTGAGTTCCAAATACTTTCCTTTCCTCCCATCCCATTACATTCTCATTGAGGAAACAATCAATTTGATATAGGTAATGAATGTGTAGCCATGCAAAATATTTCTATACTTGCCATGTTATGACAGATAATATACAAAATTACAAAGAAACTCAGAAAAAATAAAGTTAAAAATATGCTTCAATCTGTAGTCAAATACCATTGGCTCTTTATCTGGGGAAGAAAGCATTCTTTATCATAAGTCCTTAGGAGTTGTCTTGGGTCACAGTATTGCTGAAAAAAAGTTAATCATTCATAGTTGATCATCCTACAATATTACTGTTGTTTTATACGCAGTGCAATTCACTTTGAATTAGTTAATTTAAGTCCAGATTTTTCTGAGAGTACACTGCTGATCATTTCTTATAACAGCATAGCATTACATCACAATCACATGCCAGTTTGTTCATTCCCCACTTGATGTGTATCCCCTCAATTTCCAATTTCTTGCCACCATAAAAAAGCTACTATAAATAGTCTTATACACAGAAGTCCCTTTCTTTTTTGGAACAAAGATCTAGAAATGGCATTGCTAGGTCATGATTTTATAGCCCTTTGGGGCATAGTTCCAAATTGCTCTATAGAATGGTTAAATCAGTTCACAACTCCTCCAATAATGCATAAATGTCTAATTTTCCCTACATCCCTCAAACATTTCTTATTTTCCTTTCTTTCTTATTAGCTATATATATAGATATAGATATAGATATAGATATATATAGATATATAGTAGTATGAGGCAGTATTTTTAAAGTACAAAGCAAAGTTATAGGTGCTTAACAAATTATTTTCTTCCTCTTACTCATAAAGAAGTAAAACAGAGAAAGGTTACATAATTTGACCAGAGACAGTCAGCTAATAAATGTCTGAACCATAATCTGCTCTCATGTTTTCCTGACTCCAAGTCCAGAGTTCTATCTATCCACTGAGCAATTCTAGATCAAAGCAAGCACCATGAAGAGTAAGCCTAGGTATGGTATTTAAGAAAGAATAATAGTAGACAAATGATTCATAAAAACTTAAAATCCAAAAAGAGTGGCAATGACAAATCCTCTAGTCTGGTTCATCTGTATCCAAATGTGCAAAGCATGAGTCCTAAACAAAGTGGGTCAGTGGTTCTAATTCAAGAAAATAGATTTAACTTCTTGGGTATCTCTGAGAGTTGTTGGAATGGAATTCAGAGTTGGAATACAGCTATGAAAGGAAAACAGAGAGTAATAACTGACATTTATGTAGCATACCTTTGGTTGAAAGCCATGATATATGCAATCTCATTAAATTCTAAAAAGAAATAAAAACCAAATAAACAACAAAAAACAACCTCATGAAGTCTATCCTACAATTTCCATTTTATGGAAACCAGGACTAGAAGAAGTTAATCATGTCACACAACTATTAAGGGTCAGAGATAAATTGAACAAAGATCTTTCCTGACTTCAGGTCTAGCAGCCTTACAACTATATGGAGGTACTTTTTAATAGCCAAAGGGGGAACAGTATTTATTGTATATTAAGAAGGTATGTTCCTTGAATTAAACCAGCAACAAGAGTAGGGAGGCATACCAGAGAGCATTTGGGTGAAGATGGGTGAAGTGGTGGGACCTGAAGATGACTGGAGAATTGCCAGTGTTTTGGAAGAGTTTAGGATTTTGAGTTGATCTGTGATAGCAGAAATATATTAAGAAGCTCAAAGAACCAAGAAAATTTGATTCTTAAAATAAAAACTATATTGGTATGGGAATATACTATTAATTACATGTATTGTTATGGGAATATTCTATAGATCATTTGGACAACAGAAGAAAATATATAAGGATGTAAAGAAAGAGATTAGAAATTGGGCATGAAGAAATGATGTTGTAGTGATCAGGGACTTCTATTACATGTACAAGTTTTAGAGCTCTATTTCTGTCAAAAAACAGACAAGCTTTATGATCTATTTTAATGATTCTTTCACTCTAAAAGAAGGATGAAGGGGTGAGAGATTCGATTCTTGAACTAGACCTTTTACTAGACTGGTTAGTGGTCCCTAAAATAGGACTAATAACACCTCTTTCACAGGGTTGTTGGGAGGACCAAATGAAATTATATATATATATATATATATATATATATATATATATATATATATATATATATATATATATGTGTGTGTGTGTGTGTGTGTGTGTGTGTGTATGCATATATATATATATACAAAGTGCTTTGCAAGCCTTAAAATACTATATGAACATGAGTTACACACATATAATGTATAAAGTTTGAGTATTTAAATATGTATATATAATATATATACATACATATACATGTGTAGGTTCCTTGATTTAATCTACCTGTTCATTAACAACTATTTATTTCTTGAAAACATAACATGTCCAGGACTATCAGAAATAGTTTAGAGATGGGGAACAAAATAAACTGTAAAAACTCAAAAGTTGGCCAGATTGAGCTTGAAGGGACACTAGACACAGACATATGAAACAGAATAATATATTTTTTATTTTTTTTTAGGTTTTTGCAAGGCAAATGGAGTTAAGTTGCTTACCCAAGGCCACACAGCTAGGTAATTATTAAGTGTCTGAGACCGAATTTGAACTCAGGTACTTCTGACTCGAGGGCCAGTGCTTTATCCACTGTACCACCTAGCTGCCCTAGAATAATATTCAATAAAGTGAAAAATTAACTTTTATAGACTATTGGAACAAAAATGCTTATAGTAATGTGTTAATTATACAATGCAGATAATTAGTACAATAAGAGTTCCAAAAAGGAAAGACCAAGGTAATAAAAATCTCCCTTATGCAAAGTATTATGAGGTTCTAGTTTGAACCCTAGCTTGAATAGCATAATATGATTAAGTTGTAGGAATGATACAGATTATGCCTATTTTTTTCTTTTTTTCTAAAAAGAAGATAATTTATAGGTAATTTATGCCTTTATAAATAACTATACCTGAGGGGAGGGAAGGTCCTGATCCAACATAAGATGTTAAAAGTCCTCCATGATAATTTTTAAAATGAAGTGGGGGAACCTGAAGATGATTGGAGAATTGCCAGAGTTTTAAAAGAGTTTAGAATTCTGAGTTGGTTTCTGGTAACAGAAATATATTAAGAAACTCAAAGAACCAAGAAAATTTGGAGAATTCTAGCAGGGTATTGTAGTCTAGAGTGCACATAGTCAACTACATCTAGGAAATTCTTTGATCAGGGCCTAGAGGAACACTGGACTGAAAGCCAGAAGATATCAACTATATTCATAGGTTTACAATAAACTATTGTAGAACCTTGGATAAATCACTTAACCTGTTTCCATCTCCATAAATCAAGAGGACTAGATTGAACAGATGACTTCTTTTTCCTTCCAGTGTACATTCCATAATTCTATGAATTGGATTTTAATTGGTCATAAAGAGAAAAGCTTCAATTTCAAGCACATAATTGGCCTAGAATTCCAGGCTAAATTAGTTAACTAAAATCACAAAATATTCACAATGGATGGAACCTATGAGGTTATCTTTAAAAACCCATTTTAGAGGAAATATAAGCAGAGAGAAATGACTTACTTCTAGTCAAATAATGGTAGAACAAAATATACGACCAATGTTTTCTAACTCCTCAGTATCATATTTGTGTTTATGTATATATGTATGTTGTTAGATAAGTGTACAATATGTATGTGTATGTGATTAGAGAAAATAAACATACAAGATTAGATTAGAGAAAAATATACAAGACATTATATATCATATTATGCATAGCCAGCTCATCTCTCTCCTGAATTCAACTGCCATATCGCCAATAACCTATTGCATGTTTCAAACAATGTCCCAGAGACATCTCAAACTCAGCAGATCCAACATTGCATCATTTTCCTCCCTTTTCCCAGTAACCACCATTTTTTTACAATCTCCAGGATTTATTACAATTCCTAATTCCTCACTCTTACTTCTATACTCCACCAATATTACCAAACCTTATTTTTTCTATTTCTATAACTTATTTTTAATATCTGAACTTTTCTCTCTAAATGTAGTCACCTCCATTGGACAGGGTCTCATTACTTCTCATTTAGATTACTAAAATAGTCTTCCATTCATCTTAGAAGGGGCATGACTAAAACCATTCCTTTGCTAATGTTTTGGGGATTTTAATTAAGATGAATCAATACTGATGTGGCAACCAAGAATGCTATTATGATCCTAAGTTGACACTATGGGTTATTCAGGAAGGACTAGTGGCTCTGATTTAGGGGCTTGCCTAGTTCTTTACAGGGCTTCTCATCCTGTGGTGTCTACCTTCACCTGACTCTCACCTTTAAAATGCACAGTGGTCACAGCTTGGCAAACAATCTCAGCAGATAGGCTGAACCAAGTTGAGGGTTAATGACTGAATCAGAGGGATGTCTACTCCAAGAACAAGAAGACTTTTCCCCAGAGGAATGGAAGAGAACAATTTTTCACAATGGTCAAGAAGGTGGCTAAAGAAGGGCCCTAGAGCAGTACATAGAGCACAGTCAACCATCAAAGACATGAAGATGACCCTCTGCATCCCAAACCATCACCAGGAGTCCTGACTTTTGTTTTCCCACTAAACTTGGATGACTTGGGAACAAATTTGTGTAATTCTACCTCACTTAAATCCAATATCCAATTCATCAGTGATGTGATTGGTCATCTTCAAAAAGAAAGATAATCAATAGCCAAAAAGCTCAATTGCAGGATCACAGAATCACAAAAAGAAGGTTCTCAAAAAGGATGACCCACAATTCTTGTTCACCTGCAAAACCAGAAGTAAGTAGAGATTTGGGGAATGTTCTCATGATTATCTAAGGAACTATTTTTGCATGTACATGTCATGTGTTTTCCTGGAGAGAATGAAAGGATTCTCAAGGTTTAATTTGCAGTTTAGGCACCACTGCAATTAGTCTCAGTGGATGTGCAAAATATAATCATAGCTCTTAGTGTAAATTCCAGTCTGGTGATGAGTGTTAGGATAATTTGGTAACTAATATCGTGAAGGAGGGAATCTGCTTTGATACTTGACTTCCAGATAAGAGCACAGCAGATGCCAAGAAGGAGCAAACACCATTTATAAACAGAACCATCTTTCAGCACTGAGTGACAAGAGAGGTGCAGGAATGATTACACAAACTTCACAACCCATGATAGAAGTTGGCAGAGGATTCAAGTCTCCTTTTTCCTTGGCTTGCTATCTGTCTCCAGGTGCTACAGGTATTCTCTTCAAAGAATTTAATGCCAGAGAAAAGTTTTACTTTGACATAATAGATAACTGAAACAGGTCAGTAATTGCTTCATCAAATACTAAACCAATCATTTTTAAAATATATGCATCTTATAGTGGAGCTCATAAATATTCACGCCAAAATCCCTGAATAGAAAACCTAGGCAGGAAAAAGGAGATTTCCACACTAAAATGACAAAACTAAGTCCATAAAGATCTGCTACCAACCATCAAGACAGGTTCAACACTAATTCCTCTGAGGAAGTATAGCCTATCTGCACATGATATGCTCTGCTTCCTATCTTTTTCTCCATCTCTGATCCTATCATCTTGACTTAAATTTATTTATAATTTGCTATATAAATATATATGTATACACATGTATATATGTATATGCTTCTACCTATACCCACACATATATATATATAATAATCTTGATATTAATTATGTAGAAAATGAAAGTCTTTAAAAAAACTCTATGAATCACAGAAATGGAGTTAGAAGAGTCCTCATCCAGTTCAACTAGTAAATGAACAGGAATTAGAGGTATTTTTTCAATAGAAGAAAAGAACCTAATACTGGGAGGTAAAAGACTTGAGTTTAATCCACCACTTATTTAGATTTCTCACCTGAATAATAAAAGTATTGGACTAAAAAACCTCTAGGGTTCCTGCTAGCTCTATATCTTTGATTCCATTATGCTCAACTCCTATAGAACATGCTCAGTAAGTGGTTACATCGATCACCTGAAGACTTCCAATGATATAGAACTCACAACTTAACTAGACATTCCAATGTACTTGATGAAAACATTTCAATTATTAGGGATTTTTCTTCATATGGATCCCAAATCTACTTCTTTATAATATCCCCCCCCCAATTTTTCTTAGCACTTCACTCTGAGGTCAAGTAAAACAAGTCTACTTCTTCTTCCATATTTTCACTTTTCAAATACAGTAGTTAAAAACAATTATCATGTTCAAGTTGTCTCTTCTCCTAAAAGTAACAAACTTAGTTCTACAATGAGATGCCTTGTTTTGCAATCCTTTCAACATCATATTCATGTAACTTTGAGTTTAAGTGAGATACTAGCTCCTGGCACTCAATGCTGAAAGATAGTTCAGTAATCTAAATGGTGGTTGTGTCTACTTGTCATCTTCTGTGTTCTTATCTGGAAGGCAAGTATATAAGCAGACTTCCTCCTTTACAATATTAGTGACCAAATTATCATAATACTCATCACCAGGATGGAATTCACACTAAAATCTTTGATTATCCTACAATAGGATACTAAGAATATACATAACATTCCAAATGGTATTAAGACATTTTACTTCCCGTGACCTTCTCTAGCTCTTGTTTGGTCACAAACTTTTTTGCTGTCCATGGATATAGCAGACAATTTTTTCCATGCTCCTTTCATTTGCTTTAAATCTAATATGCTTAATTAATTACCCATTACACAGTGTCTACAGTATAATATGCTATTCTATGCCTCACTTCTGCCAGACAATTTTTCTTAGTAGTTTTTCTCAAATAGTTAGCTCTTGCCCCAAACCTGGGATATTATAGTCTTTTACTACTTTATGCTTTGTAGCAAATCTATTCTACTGATCAACTTCTCTAATTTTTTTTATCTAGGACAGATTGTTTAAATGACTACCACTTAGAAGTATAATGTGAGATCTAGCACTATTTAAGTCATTTCCCTTCACTTTTTTAATAAAATTGATTCCCTTGATCTTCTCAAGTTTTTTATCCAGATAAATCTTGATGTTGTTTTTCTAGCTTCATAAAATAATTATTGATATAATTGTTCTGGAGCTGAATAAATTAATGCTGATAATATTGTCATTTTTATTTTATTGAATTGGTTTATTTGAGAAATTATTATTTCTGCAATTGTTTAGATTTGTGTTCATTTCTATGAAGAATGTTTTGTAATGTGTTCATAGATAGTTCTTTTCTTGTGCTTTGGAAGGTAGAATACCAAATATTTTTTACTGTTTATAATTTTTTTCTAGTCTTATTACTATAACAAGATTTTCTAGGCTAACACTAAATTATAATTGTGACAATGGACATCTTTGCTTCATTTCTGATTATATTGAGAAAGTTTCCAGTGCATACCCATTACAAATAATTCTTGATCTTGGTTTTAGATAAATATTAATTATCTTTGCAAGAAAATTTCCATTTCTTTCTATGCTTTCTATAGAATTTAAGTGGGAATGAGTATTGTATTTTTAAAATTGTTTTTTTTTTGCATTTACTGATATAATCCTATTATTTTTGCTATTTTTGTCATTCATATTGAGTCAATATAGTTTTCCGAATATTGAACCATCCCTTCATTCTAGTATCAATTCAAGTTGATCAGTGAAAAAAATTTTTAAATATACCATTGTATTCAATACATCATGTTGTTTCTGTTTACCTGAACTATAGATGGTTTGGCTAGAATGTATGTTATAGGAGTAATACAGATCAAGTCTAGAAAAGAAGTTAGGAATTGTCTAATTGTTTTAAAAAAGAAATAAAAGAGAATACATTTAATTCTGTAGGTTTTAGGGAGCCAATAGTTTTATTGAGTAGGTCACAATGAATTAGGGGATAAAAGACTTGAAACAGTAAAACCAAATCAGAAGCTATGGCAATAGTCCATATGAGAGATGGTGAGGACTTAAACTATTGAATTTTCCATATTATTAGAGAGAAGGGATTGAATATAAGAGATATGAAGGTAGAATGAAGATTTGGCAATTAATTGGATATTGGAGGTGGAAAGAAGAAGTTGAGAATGATTAAAGAAATCCTTAAAAGGTTAACCTTAATAAAATTGAGAATATGATGATTAGAGGAATGACAGTGCCCTTATCAATAGGAAAATTTAGAAGACAGACAAATTTGAAAGGAAAAATTATGAATCTTGTTTGAACATATGGGTTTGAACTAACAATGGCTAGAAGTGGCTATCTAACTCAAAATCTCTAGTAGTCAATCAATGATGAATCATAATTTCTTAGGATAAGCAAGTCATCTTACAACACATCTGAAAAGTTTTGCAAAGACTCCTATTCAGATAATTTCATCTCTTCATCAATATCTACAGAAGAAGAATTAAAAGATATAAAAATTTTTCTAAGAACTTGATAAGTCTTTACAAATTAGATAAAAATATATGTTTATAGTTGATAACTTCAGTGAAAAGGTGGTCATAAAAGGAGATAGTAACAAATTGGAATAAGATAATTTAAGAATTAGCAAAAAGTCCAAAAGCTTGTCAAATATATAAGCTACATATCTATATATCATGAATACTTTCAACAATAACACAGCAAGGAGGAGTTGAACATGAAGAGCATCAAATACAGTCACAAAAAAGAAACTGATTATATTTTTATAGACATAAAATGCCTAGTTACTGATGTGGGACTCATTTCCAAATCAGCTCTTGGTGTATAGTCAAGCCATCAACTTGTTAGATTCAAGATCAAAATCAATAGCAAATTAGAAGAAAGAATAAAAATGAGAAGATGATATGGCAAGCAATTGAGGCAACTTCAACCTGAGCTATTTATGCAATCCCTTGATGCTGACAAATGGGAAAGAAATAAAAAAACAACAGCTATAGACACACATTATCACCATTTCCTAGGGAAGTTTAACTGCTGTAAAGCAATATTTGTAAAAAAGAATAGAGAGAGAGAAAAAAGGGTGGAGGAAGAAGGAAGAAAGAAGGAAACTAAGGAGAAAAGAAATAAAGAGAACAAGAAAGGAAGGAAGAAGGAAAGGAAAGAAGAGAGAAAAAGGAAGGAAGGAAGGAAGGAAGGAAGGAAGGAAGGAAGGAAGGGAGGGAGGAAGGAAGGAAGGAAGGAAGGAAGGAAGGAAGGGAGGGAGGGTGGGAGGGAGGGAGAAAGCATGAGAGAATGGAAGGAAGGGATAAAGAGTGAGAAAGAGAGAGAAAGAAAGAGAGTGAGAGAAAGAAAGAGCGAGAGAGAAAGAAAGACAGAAAGCGAGAGAGAGAGAAAGAGATTAAGAGAAAGAAAGAGACAAAAAAAAAAGAATAGAAAACAGCACCTTAGGCAGCAAATACTTGATTGTCTTGTCAAGCAGAGACATATGGCACCTAAGGGCAACATTAGTTTAAATCAGAAATTTCTTTTTAATATGATACAAAGAAGGGTGATATAATATTATCTAATTCATCTTTCTCACAGTTGCAAAACTGATATTCCTTAGCATGAATATAATTTGGTCATTCCTTTACTAAAGAACCCTCAGTAAATCCCTATTGCTGCTAAGGAGACAATATAACTTCCTCAGCCTGACTTTTTAAACTCTTTGCAATCCAACTTCAACCTGCCTTCCCAGGTTTATTGTAAAATCTCCTCTTTTTTTCACAGGCTCTAAATTGTTTTTTGATCTATTTGTTACTCTTACTCTTTCTTTTGTGTTTGTGCCTTTACACCAACTGGCTCTCACGTTTGAAATGAGAGTGAGTTATTAAGTTGATGAGTACAAAGTTAAGTTTAGAATTAGTGAGCTGTGGCCTTGATTTGGACACTGACCTAAGAGAGACTGGAGTCAGAGTGATTTTGGCATAACTGTCGTATGAAAAGAATTTACAGAGACTCACTATAGGGTCACCTAAGAGACAATATCCATAATAAGGAGATATAAGGAATATTAGGAAGGAGCTGGATAAAATAAAATGTCACCCATATCTCCCCAAGTCCCAAGCTAGGAAAAGAAATAAAGAGACTTAAGGGGAAAAGGACTCACCCAAAAGAGTCCTTATTCAGTTATATTCCTAGATAAGGACTATGGATAAGTAAATCTCTCAAAGTCTTCCTTAGTCCTCTGTGTCATAAAGTTCCCTGTCAGGAGAGTTATAAATGTTTTAAGAATAAAAAGGCAGTTAATTTTTAAAGCCTTTCCTAACCTCTTTCTAATAGAATTTCTATCTTCTATCAAAATTCTCCTGTAACCTCTCAGCAAAAGTATATCTTCATCTCCACCCAGAAATAATTTTATAACTACTTTGAATTTTGAATTTAATTATGTATATATATATATACAGAAAATGTAAATAATAAATATAAAGTTAAATACAGATAGAAAAAATATAGTTCATATTATATATGTGAATGTTTATATAAATATAACATAAAATATGTATTATATATTTATTATATATTATTCATTCATATACACAGATAATACCAATTTTGTTTGTTGTTTAGCCATTTCAGTTTTCTCTGACTCTTTTTATTTTCAGGTTTTTGCAAGGCAAATGGGGCTAAGTGGCTTGCCCAAGGCCACACAGCTAGGTAATTACGTGTCTGAGGCCAGATTTGAACTCAAGTACTCCTGACTCCAGTGGTCCCCTCTCCCACTTTTAATGACTCCCCTTGGGATTTTCTTGACAAAGATACTTGGGTTCTTTGCTATTTCCTTCTTCAACTCATTTTACAGATGAGGAAACCAAGGCAAATAGGATAAAATGATTTGCCCAGGGTCACCTATTCAGATTTGAGGTCAGATTTAAAATAAGAAAGATAAATCTCCTGACTCCAGACCTGAAGCTCAATCCATTGCACCACCTAGCTGTCCTAGATTCAAATACAAATAACATATAGTTCATATTGTATATTACTTTAATTATAATATATAGGAATATTCTACAGTTATCCCTTCCACATCATGACTTTCACCATCTCAGCTTTGATATAGTGTGGGTAGACTTAAGAAATTAAATGAGAATTTGCAGGGAGTTTCACAGAAGCCACAGATGACACATGAGGACTAGAAAAAAATTAGAAACTCAGAAATGCATAAAATATATGTATAGTATTGTATAATATTAGCATATTTTAACTTTTAATACTATAATAATTCCAATTTCTTCTCTGGTAGGAAGGGAGGGAGGGCCAAAAAATTTTATACTAGTTTTCCAGATCACCATATTGCTACACCCTTAACTCCTATGATATGAAAGGGATAACTGTATATAAATAAATAAAACACATAAACATTATTATGTTATCATCTTATATATCAATGTAAAGTGGTGCAGGCAATATTTCATTATCGTCTTTGTAACGCTAGACACTCATAGTCTCATAGAAAAAGTGAAGGGACAGGGAGTAAGGACAGCAAAGTTTGGCAAGAGATGGAGGCATAGAGGACTTATAATCTTTTCCACTTGAGGGAGTACCCATATGGATGAAAGAAAGTTCTCTAATGACACAGAAATATTTTCATCGGATTTGGCCAAAATGGTAGTGTTGTTCAGTAGAAGAGATCTGAGTTTAGAATCACTGCATCTTCGATTGAATCCCAGCTCTGCTGCACTTTATCTGAATGACATTGGGAAACTTCCATAACTGCTCTAAATGGCGAGGGAAAGAAACAAACTCTCTTTTTTCAGTCGCCTTTCCTGGCCTTTATTTTCACATCTGTTTAATGAGGAGGTTGACCTAAATGTTCTCTAAGATCCCTTTCAGCCCTAAATCTAAGTTCCTTTTCAGTAATCAGAAGACAATGAGCCCTAGCTATAAAACACTCCAGAAGATGGTGTGATAACAAGAAGAGCTACTAAAAAGATCCCTGGATTTGGAGTCAAAGGACTTGGGACTGCATTCTGGCTCTGCCACTTGCAAATTGTGGCACAGTTGGTAAGGCACCTCATCTCTCCAGGTCACAGTTTCCCTCATTTGAAAATAAGGGTATCCAACATGGTTTCCTTCCAGCTTTATTTCCTTTGATCCCTTCCATAAATCCCAAGGATTTCTCTATAATGAATTAGTTATGAACATTACTACACTGCTGATTTCCTGCAGCAAGGCATGCCTCCTCTTCTCATCCTGTTATGTGGGGGAGTTCAGTGGGAAAAATGTTAGAAAGGAAAACAACCATTACCTGCTGCTGCATGATGAATGCAGCTTATGGGGGTAGGAACTAATGGTAATTGAATATAATTTGCCCAAATTACACAAGCCTCTAAAATGGGTGAATGTTTCCAAACCCAGAGTTGTGAAAATAAATGGGATAGGGGGGTATAGCCTGGATTGTAATTTTTTTCTTTACCATTAAAACAATTGCCAATAGAATGACAAACCTGGTTAATTGATGTACTATTTATTTTTAGATACAAGAATTTAAAATGTATCCACATTTCCTGAGAATCCATTTCCTGAGAAATGGAATTTCTAGATGCTATTGGGAGTGAACTTTCACCAGTATTTTTTAATTAAATGCTATGAAAGTTTTTTGACATTTATCCACAAACATATTTATATTACACAATTTTCTTCCACCTATCCTTCTCACCCTCCTTCCTTCAGCAGCGGATACTCTAGTGAACTTCGAACATGTACATTTGTGTTTAAAATATTTACATAATTAGTCATTTTCTCTATGAGAAATTAGAAGGGAAAACAAAGAGAAACTTTTAAAAACTAAATAAAGTGTTCATTCAGATTCTGGAGTTTGATTTTTTGATTTGTTTTGGTTCTGGTTTGTTTTGTTTTTTCTTTGTCTAGATGAGGATGACATTGACCCATAAAAGGTCTCCCAGGGTTGTCCTAGCTCTCTGAACTGCTGAGAGGAGCCGCATCCATCAAAGTCAATCAGTTCACCATATTGTTGTTAATGTGTACAATATTTTCTTGGTTCTGCTCCCTTCACTCACCATCAGTTCCTATTATTCTTTACACATTTCTCTAAAGTTCAATCATTCATTGTTGTTTTATAGAACAATAGTACTCCATAATATTCATATATCATAACTTGTTCAGCCATTCTCCATTTCATGGGCATTCCCTCGA
The DNA here is from genome assembly GCF_037893015.1 of Macrotis lagotis. Classification (NCBI taxonomy): domain Eukaryota; kingdom Metazoa; phylum Chordata; class Mammalia; order Peramelemorphia; family Peramelidae; genus Macrotis; species Macrotis lagotis. The sequence continues at coordinate 137,963,511 of NC_133658.1, forward strand.
TTTCCAATTCTTTGCCACTGCAAAAAGAGCTGCTATGAATATTTTGGAACATATGGGACTTTTCCTATTTTTATGATTTCTTCTAGATGTAGGTCTAGTATTGGTATTGCGGGGTCAAAGTACATGATCAGTTTTATTGCTTTTTGGGGGCATAGTTCCATATTGCTCTCCAGAATTTTTAGATTAGTTCACAACTACACCAACAATGAATATATTAATGAATACATTATGTCTCCTTTTTAAACCAAGCACCTAGTCAAGTGTCTTGCCCATGAAAGATAATTAAGAACTGCAAATTGATGGATAGGTGAATCAACCATACAAAAAAAGTGTCAAGTAATTAATAATTAAAAGAATGCAATTAAAAGAATGATAATTTCACTTTAAACCAAGAAAATTAATAATAATAAAAGATGCCAACAATCAATATTAGAAGGGTTGTAAGAAAGCAGACTCAATTATAAATAGTTGGTGGAGCTGTGAAATAGTCCAAACAATCTGCAGATTACTTTGGAATTATAGATGAAATAATGAAAATGTTCATCTCCCTGGACTCATAAATGGTATATTTGGTACTTCATAGGCATATATACCAAGGTAGTCATTAACACATATAAAAAAAGTTTCTGTATATAACGAAAGAACTTTTTTATGGTAGCAAAATTTCAAAAGAAAGTCAATGTCCAGTACCTTGGTATTTGACAAAACAAATAGCTGCCTCAGAAGTTAATGGGACATTTTTGTCCTCTATGATAACATCTTCCTTCTTTGTATTTGTTGATGATTAAATTTTCCACTTAAAAAGGATAATGAAGGATTCAAAGAAACTGGAATTCTTGTATGAACTGATGTAAAACAAAAAAATAAAATAAGAATAATATGCAGAAAGGCTAAAAAATATAAAGAAAATCAACAATAAAGTAAATCAGAAATCTTCTCATTACAATGGAAAGTTTGAATTCCAGAGGACTGATAAAGAAATATATTTCTCTTCTCTCAGAGGAAAGGTGGTGAACAAAGGAGGGGTTGAACAAATGTTGTTAGGGATGTCAATACCTCATAGAATTAAAGACCTAGAAATGAAAAAGAACACAAAAGCCATCTTTCCAATTTGCTATTTTTTCAGTTGAGAAAACTGAGGCCTATGTATTATCCAAAGTCACACAGATAGCTATCATCAAAGGGAGGATATGAACTCAGTTCTTTTAATTTTTTTTTTTTGTTACAAAGGCTCAATTTTTGTATGGTTAGTATTAGGAAATGAAAGAATTATTCTCTTTAAGGCAAAAAATAAAACATTTTGAAAAGACTAATTTATGAAATTAAGTTTTTTTATTAAAAGCAATGTGATATAAGAAAAGTGAACCACAATTGGGATAAGAAAACTAGGATCCATGCTTTTGTTTATTTGCTTTTTTATACTGCTTTTTTCACCCTGATTTTATTTTACTTTTTCTCAGATGTAAAAAAAACATACATTTTTAAAATTTTGAGTTTCAAATTCTCTCCTTTCCCATCTTTCCTCTCTTGAGAAGGCAAGCGACTTGAGATATATTATACATGTAAAGTTATGCAAAACATCTTTCCATAATAGCACCTTGTGTAAGACAACGAGATCAAACAAAAAAACTAAACAAAATAAAAATAAGAAAAATTTTAAAGGCATATTTTAATATTCATTAAGGTTATATCAGTTCTCTGGAATATGATAATATATTTCATAATAAGACCTTCAGAACTGTCTTAGATCGTTGAAATTAGCTAAGTCATTTACAGTTTATCATGATGATAATGTTTGTCCTTTCCTCTCAAAGAAGACTATGACATCAGGAAGGTGATGCCATGACAAACACATGAATCAGATTTCAACGAGGATATTGTGCAGTTACCAGCCTCATTTTCTTCTCTAGAATCTTCTGGGTCCAGTGGCCAAATATGAATCAGGACTACTGGAGATGACCCTAGATGCAGGGAAATCAAGGTCACACAGCTAGTAAGTGCCAAGTGTCTAAGGTCAGAATTGAACTCCAGTCCTCCTGACTCCAAAACCAACATTCAATCCACTGTGCTACTTTGCTGCCCTACCATCATATAATATTGTTTCTTGTGTACAATGTTTTTCTGCACACTTAACTTTGCATCAATTCATATAAGTCTTCCCAGGGTTTTTTTTTTTTCTGAAAGCATTCTGCTAATCATCTTTTACAGCAGAATTCTACAACAATCATATATCACAATTTGTTCAGTCATTTCCCAATAGATTCAATATTTTCAATTCTTTGCCACCACTAAAAGAGCTGCTATGAATATATTTGTACCTATAAGTCCTTTCCAATTTTCTTGCATTTCTTTGAGGTACATACCTAGTAGCGGTATTTCTGGGTCAAAGGTATAGTATGCATAATTTTATAGACCTTTCAGCATACTTCCAAATTGCTCTCCAAAAATGTTGAATCAGTTTACAAATCCACCAACAGTGCATTAGTGTTTCATTTTTAAATATTGCCTCCATGATTTATTTTCTTCTTTCATATTAGCCAATCTAATTTGTATGAAGTAGTAGGAAAGAATTTTTTTAAATGTTCATTCTTCTAATCATTAGCAATTTTCAGTAATGTCATATGGCTATGGCTATAGTGAGTTTTGATTTCTTCTTCTGAAAACTATATAATTTGATTATCTGTCAATTTGGAATGATATATCTTATAAATTTGACTCAATTTTCTAAAGATTTGAGAAGTGAGGTCTTTATCAGACATATTTGCTATAAAAACATTTCCCCCACAATTTTTTTTGCTTTTCTTTTTAATTTAATGTAATAGTATTATCCATTTTACATCCCATAATGGTCTCTAATTATTGTTTGGTAATAAATTCTGTCAGTTATCTGACAGATAAACTATTCATTGTTTTCCTAATTGGTTTATGTTGCCCATTTATGTCTAAATACTATATCTATTTTGACCTAATCTTGGTATATGGTGTGAGGTGTGGGTATATTAACTAGTTTCTGTCAAACAGTTTTTCAGTTTTCCCAGCATTTTTGTCAAATAGTGAGTTCTTGACACAAGAAACTCAGACCATTGGGTTTCTCAAACACCATATTATTGTGGTCATTTACTACTGCATATTATGGATCTAATCTATTCCATTAATTTACCACAAGTTGTTTTGATGATTACTACTTTGTAATACAATTTACACTGCTATGCTCCCTTCCTTCATATTTTTTCAGTGATTCCCTTTATATTCTTGAATATTTTATCTTCTAGATTTTTTGCTATTTTTTTCTAGCTCTATAAAATAAGTTTTTGTAATTTGATCAGGATGGCACTGAATAAATTAATTTAGGTAGAATATTTTTATTACATTAGCTTGGCCTACCTACAAACAGTTAATTTTTCTTCAATAGTTTATATCTATTTTTTTCTGTGAAAAGTGTTTTGTAATTGTCTTCTTAGAATTCCTAGGTTTATCTTGGCAGGTAAACTCCCAAGTATTTTATATTGGTTATTACATAATATGGTATATTATTTTCTCTTTCTATCTCTTCTTGCTGATGATTTATATAGGTTTATTGTATATCCTGCAATGTTGTTGAAGTTGTTAATTATTTCTAGTAGTTATTTTAGTTGATCTAGTTGATAGCATAATATCATATTGTCTGCAAAAAAATTGATAGTTTCCTCAACTATTATAATTCTCTAAATTATTTTTCTTCTCTTATTGTTACAGTTAGCATTTCTTGTACAATATTAAAATAATAGTCATGATAAAGGTCATCCTTACTTCACTCCTTATCTTATTGGGAAGGCTTCTAGTTTATCCCCATTACAAGTGATGATTGCTAATGATTTTAGAGATATATATCATTTATCATTTAAAGGAAAGCTCCATTTATTCCTATACTTTCTAGTATGCTTAATAGAAATGAGTGCTATATTTTATCAATCACTTTGCATTTATTGAATCATATAATTTTTGTTTTTAATGACATAGTCAATTATACTGATAGTTTTTCTACTATTGATCTAATAAACCCTGTACTCCTGTTTTAAGAAGGCCTCTGAAACCCAATGCTTCTTGACATATCAGTAATCGTTTGAGAGAGATCTGTAGTCAAATTTGGGGGTGCCTGTAGCTGCTTTAAACCACAGAACTAGCCTTGATCAACTCTAGGTTTATCTTGAGCAGAAGTGACAGACCCAAGACAACCTGCAGCTTGGCTTATTGTATTTACAGATATCTTGTCCCTTAAAAATTCCTACTACAGGGGCAGCTAGGTGGCTCAGTGGATAGAATACCGGCCCTGGAGTCAGGAAGACCTGAGTTCAAATCCAGACTCAGACACTTAATAATTACCTAGCTGTGTGACCTTGGGTAAGTCACTTAATTCCATTGCCTTGCAAAAAACAAAAAAAAAATTTCTAATACACACCCAAAAACCTATAGAAACCATATCTCATCTGCTTTTGACTCCCCTTTGAACAGCTGAGAACTCTCATGTCTCCCTCCCTGCTCCTTTGTAGGAGCTTCTCTTGCCTACAAGTCTTTTTTTAGAACATAAATGCTCTTAATTGGTTATTGGACTCTAATTAATTTCAGATCTCTTTATGAACCTGGGTCATTTGTTAATACTCCGTAGAAGTATATGTGTTGAAAAGTTCATTAGGTTGAGTCTGAAGATCTGGCACACATCTGGTCCTCTATCATCTGAATAGTCCAGGAGAAAAGAAAGTGACTTGTCTAAAATATACAGATAATGAACTACAGAACTTGGACTAGAGTCCAAATCTAATACTTCTCTAGCCATGAACCTCTATTCTTAAACATACCTAAAAAAAATCCTAAAATTTATCACTGATGGATTGAATGAAGACACATAAAACTACGTCTGAGAATGAGAGAGCAAATCATTTTCCTTCCCTGAATTTTAGTTTTCTCACCTGGAACAAAATGGATCTGCTAAAGCCTATGGATACCTTCTAAGAATAATTTTTTAAAATGCCTAGTATTACCAAGGAGCCAGATAATATTGAAATATAGCTATTAAAAAAACATATTTTTATGTATATATGTACCACCCCACACACATGAATATCTTGAGTTAAGAATTTCCAAATCAGAATCAGGAAAAGCAGGCATACCTTTTTCTTCCTTTTCCCACCCTTGTTCCTTAGATTCCCAACTCCAAAATCTATAGATCCCTTAGGGGTCCATGGATCCCAGATTAAGAACTCCTGGACAAAATTATTTCCAACTCTAGATGGTATTTATCATCTCCCACAATGATAAGACCAAAAACACCTTTCTTTTGGAGGAGTTTTAGGAAAACACAAAGCCATAATCAGGCATCTAAAGAGAATGCAAATAAGGGAAAGTAAAAATTATTATATTAAAAATGAAAACGATTGCCCTTCAAAACATTCACCTACATCTTCCTTACTGACTCTTTGGTCACAGCAACAGCTTCCAGAGTAGCATTCCAAATGGCTCCTTCTGAGAGCTTTTCTGCGTGTTGCCAGCTATGTGCTGCTAATTAGGTGCTGTGGCTGGCCGGGTCCCTCTGGAGCTGGCTGGCCTATTATCCATGACTTCCCTTTTCTTTATTCCACTACCCCTCCCTTTTTCCTCCTTAGACTTAAGAGCTCCCCTTAGATAAAACATGATTTCCAAATCAGAGTCCTTAGTTCAGCCAATCAAGAGAGTTACATAAGACTGTTAAAGATCTTTCATTAGCATCAAGTGCCCCTTTGTAACCAGCAGGCAGGCCTGCAAGGAGAGAGGATGCTGAACCACTCAGCTGAGGGTGGAAGCTGGAAATGCCAGGAGGAAAAAGGGCATTTTCTCAGAACAGAGGAAGATTCATATTTCTAGAGATGCCACCTTTTAAAGGTGGCATGACACTTTACCCACATTCACTCTATTATTAAAATAAAGCAGTTATTATTGTGCCATTTTTTATAGAACAGTAAATTGAGGCAGAATTGAGTAGTTGCTAAGGGGCAATACTTAGAATCTTCTGACACCAACTGTGACAGTTGTTTGGCAATGGACAAGTTACATAACCTCTCAGTGTGACAGTAGTGACAAGTTCAAATCAAGACAGAAATTAGCATTATTAAATTCATTTTACAGTTGGAAAAGTGAGGCACACAGTTTTTTTTGTGATTTGCTCGGGTGATATCACACAGCTAATAAATGTCTCAGGACAGATTTGAATTCAAGTCGTCCTAATACCAGGCTCCTCCTAACTGTGAAGGAAGGAAGGAAGGAAGGAAGGAAGGAAGGAAGGAAGGAAGGAAGGAAGGAAGGAAGGAAGGAAGGGAGGGAGGGAGGGAACGAAGGAAGGTCATCTGTTAAGCATTTAATATGACAGGCATTCTGCTATGAACTGGGGCTACAAATAAACAAAGCAGGACAGTTTCTGACCTCAAAGAACTTTCATTCTAAAAGGGAAAGGGGAGGGAAAAAAAAACAAGAAACTGGTTTGAGAAGGAGGTGGGTATATTGTCCCATAGTTTGTTTACAATGACTAATGAAGAAGCTTGGTTTTGGGAAGGTAAAGGTGAAATCTCACCCAGGTTGATTCTAGAACAGAGTTCAAGGTTCTAGAGCAGGAGTGAGGAAGCTTCTTTTCTGCCAAGGGCCATTTTGATATCTGTAACATCATTCATGGCTCATATTTGGACAAATATTTAATCAATTGAATTTCAAATCCGGCCTGAAGTTGCCTTGACAATACTGGGCCAATACAGCCCACAGCTGGAGGTCCCCCAATCTGTTCTAGAGGCTGGAGAGTGGGAGAGCTGAAGATGCTGTCAGAAGCAGGAGCAGAAATTTTCAGAGGCCCCTCACACCTACACCCAAACTCACACCTACTTGATAAAGTCACAAAGCGGGAAGAGACCTAAAATGAGGTTCAGAGTGACTGACTTGTCCATGGTCACACAGAAAGTAAATATCCTAATCCACATCTCTTATCTCAGAATCCAATACTCTTTCCATTACAAAAATGCATTTGTCACAGACTGTTTTTTTCCTAAGGATCATCTTGCTGTGCAGTTGTGCAGTCCTGTCTGACTCTTCATGACCTTGTATGGGTTTTCTTGGCAAAGATACTGAAGTGGTACTTAACCCGTGAAAGGCAGGCTCAACGATTTCATGTACAATTAACTCCATAAATACAATTTGCTTTGATCTATTGTGGCTTGTGGGGTGCAGAGTGGAGAAGGAAACTTTCCTGGAATGAATGAAGAAAAAAAAGAAAAGAAAAGAATCACTATTTTTTAAGTTTATTTTTAACTTTGTATTTTCCAATGCCCCAAAGCTACTTCCTCATCAGTGTCCAATAAATAGAATAACAAGGAGGAATTGACTTCAAACCAGTTTGGGGACTATGGAAATCCTTGATGATTTACAATTAAATTGTCCCTGTTTTGTTCTATCACAGTAACATATCTGCTTTTTGACACCACCAAAAAGACCCTTATTTTACAACATGCACTACATTTACCTGACAATCTCCACTATCAATCCTGTTGACTATTGTAGCTCCCCTAAATCTTGCCAATGCAGACCAGAATCCCCTAAGGTCATGCCTCAGAGCTTGTTGGTAGTGGTAGGTGGGAGCTTTGGGCTATTTGCCATTTGCCTCACTGAATTCTCTTCCTTGTCAGGTTTATATTTGTGACCCTGGAGTTTAGTCAATCCAACAGGACACGACATGTTACAGCTCACTTGTCCTTCATATGAACTTTCCTGGCTAGGGGAAAAGATGGATAGAAACAGAAGCAGAGGCCTTTAGGCTTTCTCAAGGGCATCAGCCATCTCCTCTCCTTTCTCCCTGACTAAGCCACATGGAAAACTCATGGGTCAGAATAACCACTGGAGAGGAACCAGTCTCTGAGTAATGCCTGGGGTCAACTATCTCCTTCAAATCTTTTCCCTTTCCCCCATATTACACAAATGTTTGGAACAAGCCTCAGAGACTTCTCAAAGAAAAAAAAACGGGAAAAGTTCTCCTGAAAATGCATGAGAGATTCCCCTGTGTCTGATTCAGCCCTCTTCAGGTCTGCTTCCATCAATTTTGTCTTCCCCCAACTCTCTCCTATTAAACTTATGAAAGTCTAGATTCCAAGGATGTTCTATCTCCTGCTTTTTGATATCCATGCCCATAGGATATGAATAATAATAATGTACAAGATATTCCATTAAAAAATCCCTATAAAATTATTTGTTGGGATTTTTAAATGGATCACCTTATCAGTAGTTAGTACAGAATCTCAGAATTGGAATGGACTGCAAACATCATCTGTACCTAAATGAACATACCAACATCCACAACATCCCAAATAAGTGACTGACAATTCAAATCAAGCCCAGAAAGGCTAAGAAAACAGAGCTAATGAAAATACCAACCTTCATGGCTCTAAATCCAGTGTTTCTTCTATTTGAAAAGAATTATTTGCTGTTGTTCTGTCATTTTTCAATTGTGCGTGACTCTTTGTGACTCCATATGGGGTTTTGATAATATTTTACTGATGAGGAAACTGAGGCAAATAGGGTTAAGTGACTTGCCTTAGGTGACACAGTTAGCATCTGAAGCCAGATCTGAACTCAGGAACAAGAGTCTTCCTGACTCCTGGTACATTTCTATAAAATTCAGTTGACTAAGTTTCACTCATAAGCTATTTCCTTCTTCCTTGAATCTACCTAAACTTTGCCAGGACATAGATATTTCAGCATTCATGTGACATAGAGAAGAAAAGGATCACTGAGGAAATGTAATTAAAAGTGTTTGTAAAATAAATAAAGATTATTATTCAAATTTCCTTTGTGAATTAAGGTTTACAAAACACTTTCCTCAGAACAACCCTGTTAGGGAAGTAGTGAAGTGATTTCTCCTCCCATTTTATAGATGGGGAAACCTGTGACTCAGAGGCTTTGTGTGATTATCCTAAGGTCACAAAATTAGTACCCATTATAGCCAACACTTGGATGTTTATTTGCAGTTCTACTGGCTCTGGGTCCAAGTATTTTTTCATTTCTTCCAGACTGTCTCAATTTTAGAAAAATACCAATATTTACATTTATATATACTCATTAAGTGTTTTATGTAACAACATAATTCATAATTCACATCTATGTAGAACTTTCATTATTTTCTCATAGGAGCCTTTCTAAAATTATGTGCTATAGGTAAGTAAATCCTTTCAAATAAGAAAACAGAGAATCATAGATATTAAATAACTTGCCAAAGATCATATAAAAATAATTATTGAAATTGAAACTAGAACCCAAGTCCCCTAAGTCCAGATTCAGCCTAATTCCTACTATGCCTCTTGGGATAAGCAAAGGAAAGAGGACCTTTGGGAAATGAATTAGAGTGGGCTTCTGTGTAACTGAAAAACAAGAGAATGAGCTTTAAGTGATTACCAGCTGCAAAGATTTTCTCCTGTCCTGGGAATCATCATCATCTAAGCTGTGCGCAGGGGTTTGTTTTTATTATTATTTTTCCCCTCCATTTGGTTAGGGATGTCTGGCAGGCAGGCATGCAGGCGGTATTAACACTGGGAAACCCAGCTATTTGCTGTCAATTTGTTTAATGATAATTTGAGTAGCAGGTGATTTCTATTAGAGTTCTACTGACAGGCTGCCCATTAGATAGAGATGCATACTTATCAAGTCAGAAGCCCGTAGGGGCTTGACAACAGCCTATGTGACAATGACTTGGGGGTTTTAGTGGACTGTATGCTCATTATGAGTTGACAATGACAGCTCCTATTTCTATGGCACATCAGGGCTGCCAAAGCATTTTCCTCCTAACAGTCTTTTGAGACAGGCACATTCTGTACTGCTGCCCCCATTCCACAGATGAAACAATAGAGTTCCAGAGAGGTTGATTGACTCACACAGAGTCACTTCACTCATTCAGCAAGTAGGGATCAGTCTCAGAATTTGAACCCCTGTCTTTGGATGCCAAGTCCAACTCTGTTATGCGATGACTGGCTCTTGCAACAGTATCTTAGGCCAGCCAAAGGAGTAAATGCACTCTTAGACTGTTTTTTTTTTTTGTCCAGACCTGTCATTTCATTGATTTAGCAACCTACTCTTGAGGAAAATTCTAATACCAATGCAAATTGGCAGTTGTTCTGCCATTTATAATCTGAGAGAGGTGCCTGATGTACTTGAGGGCTTGGCCAGACTTACATGGCCATTATGAATCAGATTCTGGACCTGAATTGAGGCCTTGTCAAGTCCAAACCCAGCCCTCTCTCTGCTATATTAAGTTGCATTACTACACTACATTAATAGAAACATGAGGTCCTGAAGGGGGAACATGAGATAAAGTTTTCTGTATTCTGCCCCTAGCCAGGCCATATCTTAAATATTGAGTTCTATTCTAGGCAATACGTTTTAGGAAAGACATTATTGGAGAGTGAAAAAGATGAGGAGGGAGCCTTAAAACCATTCCATATGAAGATGAATTGAAGGGAAAAAAGTGTAATTAATAAAAGAACAAATTTGAGGAAAATACGATGACTTTGTCTTCAAGTATTTAAATGTCTATTATGCAGATGAAGAAGTTAATCCCTGTATCCTAATTTCCCTTCATAATCAAATTGCAATTCCTTATCCTCTCCATACTTCTATAAGTGAGCAGCTTTCCTGGATTCTTGAGATTTTCCATAAGCTAGGTTTAAGCAAGAGACATTAGTGGTACTGAGTCAAGAATGTGAAATTGAAGACAAAGATTTGTATTCAAATCTCTACCACTTACTCTGATAATTCATTTAAACACTCTAGAACTCAATTTTTCTCATCTTCCAAATAAGAACTAGATGACTCTCTGAGCTTCATAGACCTCTCCAATCTGAAACTATTCTCTTGTAAAAATTTTTCAGAGACAAAGGTAGCAGATTTCTAAAAGGATAAAAGTAGCAAAGATTTTTCAGAGGAGACACGACAAAAAGGAAGCTTAATTTATTAACCTTAGTAAACTGAAAATTATTTTTAAGAGACTAAGATGCAGCAAATATTACATGTACAAAGACCCTTAGGCTCAGGTTAAAAAACCAGAAGAGGAAAAGGCAGGACCACTAATATATATAGATTTGATCATCAATCAATCAGTAAGAATTTATTAAACTTTTACAGAGTGGTAGACACTATGCTAAGTGCTGGGGATACAAACACAAAAGTCAGAGTCCCTGACTTCAAGAAACTTATTCTAATGGGAGAGAAATTCAAAACATATATCAGTAAAGACACCATATAATTCCACAATGTCAAAGTTAAAGGGGAATTTTTAAAGAGGATGAAGCTGTGTTCTAGGAAGGAAAATAATTGGCTTCCTCTTATATTGGCAGCAAAGAAAAGAGTCAGGACTTGAATCCAATTCTCTACCAATCAACTCCCTGCCAATCTTGTGTCTAATTTTTGGATGTTGACTTCACAGAGATATTGACAACTCAATTATGATAGAACATGTCTAAGTTATAAACACCTGACTCTTCCCCAACACTCACTCTTCTCATTTCCTCCTCTCCCTTCCCCTTTACTCTGAACTTCAGTTTCGAATCAAGATTGTCAAAGAGCCTACCTCAGAGCAAGACTCCCAGGTCAAAAGAATGCTTAAGAAAACAAGTCTTCCAAAGTCTTTTTAGGACAAAAATTGGCCAATTTCTCCACCTGGTGGTCATTGCTTCAAATATCGGGTCTTAGATTCTAAAGGAATGCACTTAACTGACTTGGATCTGCAGAGATCCGTTAGTTCTTCTAGCTAGGCCTGTGTAAGGGTCCTTTGTAAGTATAAATACCTAGGATTAGTCAGCATTCAAATTACAAATATTTATCATCATTCCAAGATGATTATAAAAGTTCTAACCCAAAATCTCCATTGTGGTATATGCATCTGTTACCCTGCCATCTTATTTCAAGTTTATCATGCATATCATGCATTTGATGCATAGCTTATACCTACATACACACATACAGACATACAAACAGATTTGGTATCTTAAGAAATGCACATGGATACACACATTTGTGTTTTACATATATACACACGTGTAGTGCATTCTGCTTGACTATTCACATGCACATGTGTGTCCTGCCCATATGTGTATGTGTCTGTGATGAGTATACCGTATATATATATATCCATAGTTCATTATTTACTTATCATATGTGTGTATGTACATGAATACACACATACAAACATGACATACAGGAAAGCAATACATTACAATGACTACCACAACATAAAATGGTAAAACCAAAACCAACAAAATACTAGCTACTAATGATAGCTAACACTTATATAGCACTTTTAAGATTACAAAGAGATTTACAAAATTCACATTATGATTGCACATGTAGAATCTATCTCTGCTTACCATCGGGAGGGGGGTGGGGAGAAAGGAGGAAAAGAGAGAATTTGGTTCTCAAAATTTTTTAAAATAACAGAAATGATTTAAAAATTGTTAGTCCATCTCTTTGGAATAATGACATGACAGCTTGTATACAGCTTGTTATTCTGCTATAAATAGACCAAATCTGAAGTATTGTGCTCAGTTCTGAATACTATTGGGAAGGAAACTGATAAACTAGAGAGTGTCCAAAGGCAAAAAGATGGAAAGGGACTTTCAATCAAGTCAATAGCAAGCTAAATACCTACTATGTGTCAAGCCTTAATGTGCTAAGCAAAGAAAGGCAAAAATAGCCTATGCTCTCACGGAGCTCATTTAATGAGGAAGACATCATGCAAACAATTATGTGCATACAGTTATACAAAGGCTAAAATGCAAGTAAACTCAGGGAGAAGGCAGGAAAGACTTCTTGTAGAAGGAATTTTAGCTGAGACTTGAAAGAAGACAGAAAGCATAAAGTTCTTCATACCTGACTATTTCCTATCTAGCGAACTTTCTTATATTTTACTCCCCTCTCATGTCCTTTATGGTCTAACTCTACTGGATGCTGTTGTTTCCTACATATCCACATCTCAGCTTCAGGACTTTATATTCATCCTTGCCTTGCACGGAAAACCCTTTCTGTTCATCAATAGTTTTATTTCCCTGGTATCCTTCAGTAAGTTCAAATGCATCTTTCTATAGGATTTTTCCTTGTATTCCCAAATATCCTTTGAAATCATCTCTTATAAACTCTGTCTATATCTTACATATCTTGTCATTTACATGTTGCATATACTGTGTTAGAGAATGTACACTCCTTGAGGGTTGGGGTTATTTTTAATCATTTTTTTTAATTCCCAAGGTTTAGCACAGGACCCGAAACAAAGTACTTAATTAATGTTTTTTCATTGTTTTTTTTGTTCAGTAGCTATGATCAAAGGCAACAAAGAGTTAGTTTTTTTTTAAAAATGCAGTGTTTTAATGGCAATGTAAAAGAATGCTCCAAATGACTAATAAGAGAACTACAAATTAAAATTACTCTGAGTTTTTAAACTCACAGCCATCAGATTAGAAAAGATAACAAGAGATGACAATGAAAAATGTTGGATGTGGCCTTGGGCAAGCCATGTAATCCCATTTGCCTTGCAAAAACATAAAAAAACAAAAACAAAAAGAAAAGAAAAGAAAAATGTTGGAGGAGTTGTGAGAAGATAGGCACACTAGTGCATTGTTGATGCACTTGTGAGTTAGTCCTTCTTTTGGGGAAAACAATTCAAAACTCTCCCCAAATATTAGCTAAATTATGCATATCCTTTGACTCAGGTCATATGATTCAATCTCTTTCTTTTATAGATAATGAAATTGAGGCCAAGAAAGATTAAGTATTTTGCTGAAGGTTTTTAAGCATGTGAGGATAGATCCACATGTCAAAGATCAGTTATTTCATCTGTAAGGATACCCATTTCATCCACATGATGGTTGTGTGTTGTCCATGTGAGATATTTGTGTCCACATGAATTATCCAAACATAGTTCAAGAGGAGACACAGGCAAATATTTCTGTATTTCCCTAAATTTCCTCTAGAGGAACTTTGATTCCAACCTAAAAAGGAACAGAAAAAGTAGGCTTACAAGTCTGAAAACTATTCTCTTCTGTGAGAGTGCTACTGGATTATAATTATATAGGTTGCTCCCCTGAACAATGCTAGTCTTACGAATATGGTTTTTAGGTTGAAGCTACTTCCTTAGTCACTGCCACTTAAGGAGGATTTTAGCTCATAGTTATGTAGCATGTACTTTTTTTTTAATTACTTATTTTTTCCAACTACATGCAAAGATAGTTTTCAACATACATTTTTTGTAACATTTGGAGTTGTACATTTTCTTCCTCCCTTACCTCTCTCCTTCCCTTGACAATAAATAATCTGATATAGGTTATACATGTGTAACTATGTTAAATTTACTTACATATTAATCATGTGATAAAGAATCAGAACAAAAAGGGAAAAATCATAAGTGGGGAAAAACATAAAACTTAAAACAAATTTTTAAAGTGGAAAATAGTATGCCTTGGTCTGCTTTCAGACTCCATACTTTTTTCTCTAGATGTGGATAGAACTTTCCATCACAAGTCCTTTAAAATTGTCTTTGATCATTGCACTACTGAGAAATGCTAAGTCTATCATAACTGTTCAAGACACTATGTTAACCTGTAAATACTTTTACACAGATGACAAACACAGACAGGAATAGTGAGTAAATCATTTTTCCAAGAAGGTAGTAAAGAGAAATTGGACAAATTCTACAGAGTAGAATATTTCTGGAAATATTTAAGAATGAATGAACTCTTTAAATGAGAGAACTCAGATATTGTTCAACCAAGCAATGGAATTACAGCTCATACTTATGGGAAAATTGTACAAAGTCTCTACAGAAGTACCAGCTTCTTTATCTATTTACCTTTTATCAGAACTCTTCTATTTCCACAGGTCACTCCCCAGAGTGAATCTGTAAACACATGAATGGCTCTTTCCACACAGGGATGAAGACTATGACTCTCTTCAAATCCACCCTCCACCCTAATGCATTCTCTCCACTGGCTAAAAGAGTCTTATACAATGTGCTCCTGAACTGAAACACAGATTACCAATAGCCTTTTTTTTTGTTGCAAGGTAATAGGGTTAAGAGATTTGCCCAAAGTCACACAGTTGGGTAATTATTAAGTGTCTGAGGCTGAATTTGAACTTGGGTTCTCCTGACCCAGGACCAGTGCAATATCCACTGTGCCAGTATCCTCATTAACAACAGCCTTCTTAAACCTGGGTAGAATGGTCTTTCTTTGTATATTTATTTGGCTAAAACAATGAATTATGTGATGAATTTGGCTGCATTTTATTGAATGGGTCAATGGAGAATGAGTCCTCTGAATGGAGTTGCATAATCCTTATCTAATCCATATATGAAATGGTTCCAGTTTAATAAGACCTGCTCAAGTTTTATTGACCTGTCCCTCAGAATTCCAGCATCCCATCTGGTGAATCTTGAGTTTTGCAAGAATTTATAATAACCCTAAAAGACAGCTCTCCATCACAATTTTTCTCAACTATGCCAGGTAGTTCAGATGTTCCTGATCACTAGTGTGTTTAGTTTTTAGCTCCATGTGCCCCCCAAAAAAAATCCTTGTGCTTTATATATTATATATCTAGACCAGCATAACTCCAAGGATATAGAAAACAGAAGACTAATAATTTAGTTGCCTTCAAATTCCACATCAAGGGCAAAGCATATATAGCCAACTTTTAAACAAATACAATTAAAATCAGACTGCTGTCAAGCAAGTCTGGAACACCAGAATAGGGTATTCCTGCTGGTCTATGTTGGGGGAAGGGAAGGCAAGGAGGAAAAATAAGAGAAGGCAAAAATTGAAAGAATAGTTGTTTAGGGGTCTGGCCTACATTTTATAATCCATAAAGCAGTCTCTCTTATCTGATTTCAGAAGACCTATAGTCTCTAGAATATGGTTTATAGCAGACATTCTTTTAATATTTTTATTCATGTAAATTGAAATGAATTTGATTTTGATAAGGTAGTTTTCAGGATTGGATTTGATTTTTTTTTTGAGAATTTCCTGAAACTACTTGAGCTAATTGGAGTCCTGCTAGGGTGTCATAAAGCCACAGATGGAGATCTAAGGGCCAGCCCTGTGATCTCCAGCCAAAATAGAATAGGAAAGCAAGGAGGAGGTGAAAACAGGCAGCAGATCTGGGTCTCGAGATGCTGGCTCTAATTTGATGTGCCATTGGTTCAAAACTCAGCTGAACTGCCCAGGTTCCAAGTTGGCCCCACAACCCAGAGGCTTCAGCAAGCAGTTGATTATAATTAGGATGTTTCAATCTAGCTAGACATACATATACACATGGAAATAATAAAAACGACAGATGGGACAATATGCAGTAATTCCACTGGGCTATTCCACTAACCCCCTCCCTACCCCCACTGCTTGCTTATAACAAGAGCAACAAAGGAGATGGGGACGGGGTTAGGGAGATGGAGGATCTAATTATCATACTGATACCCAGGCCAAAGCCCTGCGCCTGGGATGCCAAACCCTAACCAGGCTACACTCTTCCCCCTGCCACTTCTCTGGGTAGGCATTAGCCATTCAGATGAAATGATGAAATCACCGGCTTGGTGTTCAGCTGGCCTGATTGCTGAAGGAGACTGATTGCATTATTCATCCCCATGAAAAGATTTTTAGGACTCCAAAGAAGCCAAGGAGATTATATTAAAAAAAAAAAGCTGCCAAGTTATCATCATTATTTGTATCTAACTCTGCAGCTTCCCTTCCTTCAGAAGAGGGTATGATGGACAGATGTACTTTGAATAGAAGAGCACAGATTACTGATGGCATTGGATAAATTGTTGAAGATCTCTCTCTCTCTCTCTCTCTCTCTCTCCCTCACTCCCTCCCTCCCCTCTCTTTCTCCCTCTTTTCCCGCTTTCTTCCTCCCTTCTCTTTCTCCCTCTTTTCCCGCTTTCTTCCTCCCTTCAATCCTTTTTCCCTCCCTCCTTCTCTTCCATCTTCCCTTCCTCCCTCCTTCCCATCCTTCCTCCCTCCCTCCCCTCCTTTCTGACACTCTCCTTTCCTCTCTCCCTCTCTTCATCCCTTTTTTTCCTTTCTTCCCTTCTTCCTACTTTCCCTTCCTCCTTTCTTCTCTTCTTCCCTTCCTCCTCTCCTTCTCTCCTTCCTTCTCTCCCTCTCTTCCTTCTCTCCCTCCTTTCCTTCCTTTCTTCCTTCCTTTTTCTTCCATCCTTCCTTCTTTCTCCTTTCCTTTCTTCCTCCTTGCTTCCTTTCTCCTCCCTTCCTTCCTCCCTCCCTCCCTTCCCCTCTTCCTTTCCTCCTCTCCTCTTTCTCTACCCCATCCCTTGCTTGGAAATTTTCACCCGAACAGCCGCCTACTGGCCAATTTCCAGGGAAATGCTGCCATCTACTGGTTGTCCTGAAGAAAGACATAGTCGGTTAAGGGGGTTTTAAAAATAACATTGCTGCATGTTGCAGGCTTGTCCAGTTCTCAGAAGATCTCAAGTCGTTATAAGAAGCATAGAATTTTCCAAACAAATTTAGTAGGGGTGGATCATTTCTTTCTTAAAAGATACACTGTAAGACTTTTTAAAACAAAGGTCTACTCTGATTAAGCCATTCTTTTATATTATGGCAGGAAAGGAAAATGTTGTGAGAACTTGGATTAAAATCCTGGGTCTACCATGACCTTGGGTTAGAACTCCCCTGGACCTTCATTTCCTTATCTCTAAAATTCAGAGTAGGAAGGTAGACCTGATAACCAATAAAACCCCTTCTGAATTTTAAATCTATAATCTCGAGGGTTTATTAAGTATCCCTGATCAAATAATTAACCTTTAGGGTGGTCTCCAGAGTTAGAGTTTTCTTACCATTCTCCATGGAAAGTAGTATAACAGATGCAAAAAGAGGTTAAGTGATTGTGTTTCTGGTAAATGATTCTGCTATCTATGATGCAGGGATGGGAGAATTGTGATTATCAAGCAGATTTTTAAATCATTTATGCTGTTAAATTTTGTAAAATGTAATCCACTCCTGTGCCTATTGTTCCACTGTTAAATGTAAAATGTGTATCATTTCCTCATTCCCAAATCCCAGCTTCTATTCCCCTTCCAATTTCCAGCTACATTACTTTGGTCATTAATGTTGTACATAGAGATCATGTACATGGAACAGGAAGGTCCAGCACTAGTTTGCCTTTTGGACTAGTTTGCAGGTGTTAGACACTCCCCATGCACCACCCTCATCATCCTGTAGGAGTGCATTTAGGAAGAGAAGGGCCAGCTCCTCTCTTTTTCTGGATTCTTCCTTAGCCTTGCAAGGATGACTCTCTCTCTCTCTCTCTCTCTCTCTCTCTCTCTCTCTCTCTCTCTCTCTTTCTCTTCACCTAGCCTGTCCTCAAAGTGCTGCTCTTCTTCTAGGAAGAGAAAAGATTTTAATCTGTACACTTTCAACTATCTATAATAAATCATGAGCAGTTTTAAATCCCAGGGATGTTTCTGAATTCATTCACTATTCAAGGCCTCTCAGTCTTTATTTGGCAACCCCAAACTCATTCACAACATCTGGACTGAAATCATTAGAACTTCAGAGCTGAAAGGTGATTTAATTCAATTGCCTCATTTTACAGATGAAAAAAAGAAATGAAATGAATCACAGAGGCAAAGTCACCTAACCAAGGTCACACAGATAGTAAGAGAAAATGCAAGACTATGAGCCAATTGACAGACACTTTGATAATGCCTCCTTTGTGGCAGGGTCCCAATGCATACACAGACATAAATGTCCTTGACCCCAGGAAGGTTATATTCATTCAGGGGAGACAACCTGTTCATAATTAAGTCTAGGCAAAAAAAAGTCCAATATTCTGATACTTAGAACATGTTCCATAACACATATATGCCCTATGAATGTCAAAGTAGAAAAAAAGGAGTCTTCTATTTATAAGATAGTAACATGAAATTGTACTTAATTTGTAAATATTTGGTTTAAAAACCTCACTTCAGAACATTGTCTTTTGTTTAATGTGAGGCACAATATTATATTAATTCAGAGATCAAGTAATTAGGGGAAAGAAGCAGACAAGCAGGGAACGGAATGGGAATAGATGGTTCCCATGGCTACCCATTTAACAGAAATGGACAAAACTGCACTAATTTCATTTTGTAGAGATCAAAGGTTTCTTACCCTCATAAAATCATAGAGTGTTTGCTCTAGAAGGGACCTAGAAGAAATTCCTTGCCAGTACATGATGTGGTGATGCATCTTTATTTTTTTAATGACACATTTTACCTTACTCCAGTGGAGGGGACAGGATAGACAAACCTATCCAGGCCCATGCCTGGATGCATGAAACAATATGGTAGGGTTGAAAGAACATGGTTCTGAGAATAGGGGAAGGCTGGGTCCCATGAAACATTATTTTTCTTCCTCTTTTTCACTTGCCTGCTTAAATGGGAACAATAACCCCAGTACTACCTACGTCACAGGAATTTAGTAAATAAAATGTAATTAGGATGGAAGGAAATAAGTATCTATTATAATCATGTGCGGGCTAAATGCTCTATGCATATTATTTAACTTGCTCCTCACAACCTGGGAATATAAGGGCTCTTATCTCTATTTTACATTTGAGAAAACTAAGACACAAACAGACCTGCTAGGCAGGAACAGCTCTATGTCCCCTTTTCAACTTGGAAGTTGCTTCAGAAGAAAAGAAACCTTCACCCCCAACTCTCAAATGAATTTGGTCCTACATTGTTCCAGTGGGGAATGAAGTAGGGGAACTATTAGACAGAGAAATATGTTTTACAGTTATTATTCAGCACCCTCTATATGGACCAAGTACCTCCCCCCACAACCCCTATCCCATTGCCCAAGCTGAGAGAGAGTTCACCAACTTTTAGTAAAGTACCTTGTCCCTACAGGCAAAAGCCAAGCTCCCAATCAATAAAACAAGTAATACCTGCCTGGACCTGAAGGGATTAAGTCTTTGAGATATCATCCTTGCATATCTCTCTATACTTCTTCTCTACTCTTGGCATAACTGCCCCTCAAAAACATTTAGCCCCACCCTGCCCCATCTGCATACCCCCCCACACACCTATGTTCTCCTTAAATGCTTAGCTCATTCCTCAGTGGAGTTGCTCCTCTGTTTTTGGAGGGTAACCCACTCTGGAGTTAGTGTCATCCCCCAAATTCTCCTACCCTTTGCCCTTTTCCACTACTTATCTTGTATACTACTTATGCTACTTATCTTACTGTGAATAGTATTCCCCAAATGAGATTCCCCAAACTCTACCACCACTGAAACTCACTCTTTTGCAGCTTCTCCAAAGAACCTAACCTATGAATTTTTTGTAATAACTTATGAACTCTTTGTAAACCTTGTAAACTGTTTCAACAACCTGTGAATTAGCAACTAAGCCCTTCTTACCTACCTTTGGGGTAAAAAAAAGAAAACCAAGGCAAAAGAGTAAGTGACTTGACCAGGGTCACAAAGCTGTTAAGAGTCTTAAATTTCAGATCTGAATTGTCTTCCTGAATCTAGGGTCAATGCTCTATCCACTACTTGCTTCTATTGGGTATAAAGCACTTTGTAATACTTTACTGGCTGTGGAATTCTACAGATTCCGGAAAATCATAATCCTCCCCTCTACCTCCCATGATCTTTTGTAAAAATCTGGGGTATTTTGGAAAATTGAGCTCTGTATAATAAAAAAGGATAATAATACATATGATTTAAATATAAATACAGTACCTCATGCTTTATAACTTTTTCCCCACAATAATCAAATCAGAAAGGTTTTGTTATTGTTCAGTCATTGTGAAGTA
Organism: Macrotis lagotis; assembly: GCF_037893015.1. Lineage (NCBI taxonomy): Eukaryota > Metazoa > Chordata > Mammalia > Peramelemorphia > Peramelidae > Macrotis > Macrotis lagotis. The sequence continues at coordinate 137,984,339 of NC_133658.1, forward strand.
GAGAATTATGAATGTAGTAGAAACAAATTCTGTAATCTTAAATGCTGTTAAATCTTGTTAAATGGGTGGAGAGTCTTTGCTCTTGAGATGTAGTTTGACTCCTATTGTTTCATTATTTAATGTGAAATTTGTATCCTGTCTCTCCTTGACTCTGTTTTTGTATCTTATCTCCCTTTTTTCCCTTCACCTAACCTTGGCTGTAGATGTTGGTGTGTCAGGGCATGACTTGGTGAACTTGGAGGTCGAACACCTTGGGACAGGAGGGACAAGAACATAGCTTGTCATTGGAAGATACCTGCCCCAAGGTATAAGACTACTCTCCAAGTGTCACCCCTTGCTCAACCTAGCCTGGAAGAAAATTTAACAGGAATCTCTACTGCTTCTTCCCTTACTTTCCTTCTTCTTTCACTCTAGCAGGATAGATTTTTCTCATACTCTTTCTTAGGCTGTATGGAGCACCCTGGGCCTCCCCATGCCATGTGGCCAGACTAAGCCAAGTCTCATGGCTGACTTCCCGTCTCTCTCTCTCTCTCTCTCTCTCTCTCTCTCTCTCTCTCTCACACACACACACACACACACACACACAAAGGAGTCATTTTGGTGGCATCCCAAAAGGAGACTGATGTCTGGGGACACCAGTGTACTTTTATTATTCTAGCTAAAAGTATTTACAAATTGCATGTAAATTTTTATCGATGTTTTTCCGAGTTTATGATGAAAAGAAGCTAACAATGACCACATAAGTTTCCTAACATCATTAGCAAATGTTTATCAGTTATTTGTCAAGTGTCTGAAATCAGATTTGAACTCAGGTCCTCCTGACTTCAGGGTTGGTACTCTATCTACTGTACCATGTAGATGCCCTGAATGTGAGACAATCAGGGATAAGTGACTGCCTTGCATCTAGGGCCATCTCCAGTCAATATGATCCATATCTGGTCACAGGACCAAAAAGCTCCAGAGGAGAAAGTGAGACTTATGACTTAACACAGCACTCCCTCACTCAAGTCCAATTCACATGCATGCCATGGCATCACCTCTCTGATGGCATGGTCTTCAAGAATGAAGGACAAAATCATCATCATCAGTTAATTAATTGAGCTGGATCACACATTATTAGCAGTTAATAGTTTACTACATTTGGGGGACCCAGAAACATTTTGTAATTGTTTCCCAGATTTTGGGGGACACATAAATCATTACTAGTTGTTTACCAAACTTAGGAGGAATATATGTCATTGCTAAATTTTATGATTTGTGTTAAAATTGTATCTTCTAGTCTCCCAATCACCTTCCCTGTTCTAATTAGTATTTTAAGTTTATAAGTAGCTACAATAAAGTAACAATAGTGGGAAGTAAGATTGCAGGTCATTTACAGAATAGCCCATAAATTTAGAGGGTAAAATGGTTGCTTGCCAATTGTAGAATAATTTAGGGGAGCACAGAGCAACTGGAAATTGTTTTATAAATTAATTCAAGTCACATCTAGAGACTATATGTTATGCCAGGGGAAGTCATCTTGGACTTTACTGTAAAGGTCCCTCTGTCTTACTAACTGCTCCTGATCTAAAAACCTCAGATAAGTTCCATATATCTGCACTAAGACCAGTAGAACACCCCCAAATGTTGTGCCAATGAATTAACTCTGAAGTGTTCCTGATAACTTTGTGATAATGTGGATACAAACTAACCTTAAAGATAAGAATTATTACATTCCCCACTAAAATTCAATTAAGAAAGAGATCCCCCAAAAGACCCCCAAAAATATTCTTTCACAGTCTACAAGTCAATATCACTCAAATGACTAACGTGATCTCTGGCTATATAAGTGACTTTCTGTGCCTTCCATCCTTTTCTCCACAGTACCTGCCTTCCTCCACCATCCCATCCTCTGTCCCCACACTGTCTACAGCTGAATCTCTTCCCTCTCTCACCATACTATTTGCTTCTGTACTCTCTGTAACTTATTAAAACGTGATTTAAGCATTGCTCTCCACTTGCTGCCATTGCGGCTTTTCCCAACAAGAATCCTGTGGACCTGCCCCCCCCCAATTTCATCCAGAGCGAATCCTTTGTGGTCCCATTCCCTAAATTAATTGGCAATTTACTGCTTAAGTTTTTAAATCTCTGTTTATCTTTTATTTAGTTAAAACAACTTGCATCAAAACTATTAAGTTTCAAAATTGAAGCTTTAAAACAAATTGAAGTTGCTCATCCTTTCTTAAAATGCTTATTCATATGGGACTTACTAACAGCTGAATTTTTTCCACAAAACTATAACCAGGGTAGGGAAATCTGTATTTCGTCTTAGGGTACCAAAATTTATAGGGAAGTAATAGAAACTGAAGACCTTTAATGAAATGGGATTTTAACATAAGTAATGTTTTCCTATTTTTTTTTTAGGATTTTTCCAAGGCAATGGGGTAAAGTGGCTCACCCAAAGGCCACACAGCTAGGTAATTATTAAGTGCCTGAGGCTGGATTTGAACTCAGGTCCCCTGACTCTAGGACCAGTGCTCTATCCACTGCACCACCTAGCTGCCCCTGTAATGTTTTCTATTGCTGGGAATGTCTAAACAAAATCTAAATGATCATTTGTAGTAGAATAAATGTCTATTCAGGTATAGTGGGAGTAGATGACCCCTGGAATTAATAACTACTAATATCATATTTCAGGCACCACTACAACTATATCTTGGACTCCGTCTATCTCTATCACATCCATATGGATTGGGTTTCTTCTGCAGCTTACATGAATAGAAAAACTTTTTTCATATCACACCACTTTATGCCAGTTCAGTCTTCTTAATTTATGTCCCCCCATTCTCCAGCATCTTTCCCTTGCTACCAGCAGACATTCAGTAGATATGACATTTGTTTTTACCCTTGAAAACATCTGAGAAAATAACGGAAATTATTTGGATTCTGAACTTTACATAGTAGGCTAAAGGATTCTCCTAGACTAAATAAAACAGTACAGAATCTTGGAGATTGAAAATCATCTATCCCAAACCAAATACCTCTTCAAAAAGTTATCATTCAGTTTGTTTAAAAATTACTACTCATTGACCACCAGATGGTATAATGGATAGAATGTTGGGCCTAGAGTCAGAAGACTCATCTTCCTGAATTCGAATTTGTTATCAGATACTTAACTAGCTCAGTGACCCTAGACAAGTCACTTAACCCTCTTTGTCTCAGTCTTCTCTTCTGCAAAATGAGCTGAAGAAGAGTATGACAAACCATTCAAGTATCTTAGCCAGAACCCCAAAATGGGGTCATGACAGAAAAATGACTCAAAATCAACAGTGAGTCATCATAATCATGGGAAACAGCTAGGTGATCTAGTGGATAGAGCACTGGCTTTGGGAGTCAGGGAATGGAGTTCAAATATGACCTCAGACACTTGACACTTACTATGTGACCTTGGGAAAGTAACTTAATCCTGATTGCTTCACATCCAGGATCATCTTCAGTCAACTTGATTCATATCTGGCCACTGGACCCAGATGGCTCTGGAGGAGAAAGTGAAGCTGGTGCATTATCATAGCACCTCCTTACTCAAATTCAATATATGTGCTTGTCATGGCATCAATTCCCTCATGTCATGGTCTTCTTTGAGAATGAAAGACAAACATTAGTCATTGGAAAGTATGCTTTTGAAGTAGTTCAATGCCAAATTTGAATAATTTTAATTGTTAGAAAATTTTTGTTTCTATTATGCTGAATCAAAATTAAAAAAATCTTTTCTCTATGAAACTTTTATCCATTGTTTCTACTTCCATATTCTGGGGCTGAATATATTTATCCAAGCAGAATAAATTCAATTTTTAATAAACTTCATTTTCCATATATTATGCCTTCGAATAATTGTTTAAAAAAAACTGTCATTGCTTATTTTCAAAACATCCCTCCGGCCATTCAACCTGTGTTCAAATGCCATGTTTGCCAGACACCATTAGGATTTCCACCCTCTGGATATAAGCCAGTGTTTTAATGTCTTCTTAAATCAGTTATCTACAAATAGGCACTATATGTCACTTGACCAAAGGAAAGTAATTACAGTAGTAAGTATCACTTCTCTCATGCTGGTACTGTACTCTTTTCTAGAAAATTTGTCTTTGCTTTATCTTCCTCATTATTTCTCTTCCCTTACAGGCCATTCTGAATTTTATTTTCTACTAATAGACTATCATGTTTCTTGTTCCTTTTTTCATTTTCTTCTGTCCTTTAAAAGAATAGGGTTCTGAATACTAGGTTTAAGTTCCCTCTTCTATCATACATTTTTATTGCCTATGAAGATCTTAGACATCCTCCCTAATTTCAGTTGTACATTATTCTGAAAAATATCAATTTATGAAGGAAGTAATAGTACATGGAGGCAGTTTTTGTATAGTAAAAGTCCCCAGGTATCCAAAGTCCTGAGGCTCAGTTCTACTCATTCTGTCTCCATTCCTAAGGCCATATAATCTATTAATGGTTCTGTTTACCATCTACCACTCTGGATTGCCTTTAGAAAGTCAGGTTTCACTTCCCCTAGAATAGAATGTCTTTCACAGGGTTACAGCACCTTTTCAGAGGAGGTAATCACCTAATTATCATATTTCTCTAAGACACCCATTAGGATGTCCTTTTCTCTAGAGACATGAATCTTCCATCTCATGCATATGTTAATTGGTATTATTTTTTCCCTTTCTGGGGGTGTCTGCCCTTTTAGTCACCCTATAATATTCCAGTAGCTTACATTGATGACAAACTAAAGCAATTTTCATTCCTTCCTTATTTGCTTATGGACTTGTCAGGGAAGTACAACCCTTTGTTCCTTATCTCCTCTATCCATATTAACACACCTTCATATTCTATGGTTCCACGGAATACTCATTCATTTTTACTTCTTTTCTGATTGTGAATTTCCCTTTAAATCATTAGGCTTTGGTCCCTTTGTTTCCTTGATTACCTTGCTTGCCCCACAGATCAATAACTTCTACTTTAAAATATAATTTATAAACTATTTCCTGATCACATGCCCAACACGATAAAGGGCCATTCATTTCACCAGTCCCCATCAACTGTCCCAAAACTCACACAGAGGAATTATGCACCAGAGGCAGAACAATTAAAGGTGAACACATAGGAAAAGAAAATAAGAAGCCCTCAAAAATGTAAAAACCTATATAAATTAATAGTGCTGAATATTCATTATTAATTACCCACATATACACTCATCTCCAATATTCACACGTATACACCCCTCCATTCTCTATTAACCTATGGGTTTCTCTCCTGGTACAAAGAGGTTGTTAACAACTAACACTCTGCACATATACCACTGCACTGCAATAAACAGCAGACATTGAGATAAGAAAAGGTAAGGCGGAATCCAGGAAGAAAAACTAAGAATTCTTTCTGACTGAGATGGGTCTCTAATTTAGAGAACCCCAAGTCTTTAGATACTCAACCTGGAACATGTACCCCATCCTCTTCTAAGGAAAAATTAAGGAACAAAAGGGAATTAAGGTAAAGAGGCCAATGTGCATGGATGCACAAGACTTGAGGAAATGACTGAGAAAACCTCAGAAGGCCACTTGGGGAAGGTATCAAGGTTTGTAAAATATAACTTTTCTTATTAGAAAGGATACTTTGAAAGCATTTCAGTACAATTCTGGTATTATGACTACTATCAAGGGAGGAGGTGTCAAAAGGAAAATACAAGAGAAAATAAAGACAAGAGCCCTAAAACGACCAAACAAAAGTTTCACGATGTAACATTCCAATCAAAAATCTAAAGCACAAGCAGATTATTCAGTTGAGAGGATATTAAAATTAAAAGGCTGGGTATTAGACTATTTAAAAGATGGAAATCTTCCCTAAATATATATTACTATGGGGAAACTGAACCAATTACTGATAATATAGGGAACTCTTCGTAATTCAAAGAGAAATGAGAAATTTAAGAGGAACAACTTAGCAGGGAACTAATTGTTGTTGTTCATTCATTTTTCAATTGCATTCAGTTCACTGGGATCCCATTTGGGCTTTCCTTAGAAAGTACAGCAAAATGTTTTGCCATTTTCTCTCCAGCTCATTTTATAGATGAAGAAGGATATCCAGGGGCACACAATTAATAAATATCTGAATCTGAATTTGAACTCAGATCTTTCTAACTCTAGATACTGCAGTCTATCCACTGTCCAGAAAGTCCATCTAACTGTCTAGAAAGAATTAAAATCAGAAACAAATTTCTGCACAACGCAAATAATTGTCAAATTAAAAAGTTTTTATAATATAGCCAGAAGCAAAAAAGAAGCAGGAAACAAAATTTTGGAATTCTAATACACTGAAGCAAAGGACAATCTAGAAGAGAAGAAGCAAAAGGCAATGATGCTAACATAGCACATTATCTCTATCTTTAACATCATTGATATTGAAGAATGTCTATGTAGAGATCAATTTAGAAGTTGTAGTTCTCATAGTAAAATATGAGAAATTTAAAAACCCTAAAGACCCTATTCCCCAAAATAAAACAAAACTGTCCAGAACTTCTGAATACCAAAAGCAATGCACCAATCTAAAAAATCCATAGATCACCTCCAGAAAAATGCTTTAATGCTTTAAATTTTAGGATATATAGTAAAGCTACTAACTCCAATGACAAAAAACATCTACAAGCAGTCAGGACAATAAATAAAGGAAGAGGGGATTTAAATACCATGATATGATACTATTCCTACTGGAAAACACACAAAGGAACAGAATTATATATTCCAGAAACAAGGGAAGTTATGATACAATGCAAGGAAAAGACAATGAAAATTTAAACATTTCTAATGAAAGAAAAGATATAAACATATTCAATAAAAAGTGCCATTGAAAGCATTTAAAAAATATTCAGACTATGTTAAAAACACTAAACAACAAAAACACAGAAAGGAAAATAAGTAACTAGTGAAATAAATTACATATTTATAGAGAATGTTTTTAAATTTTTTTTAAATTTAAAAAGGAACTAAAATATTTCTTTTTACAACTATACAGAAGGATAAAGATGAAAGCAGAATTTAAAGAAATAGAAGTGACAGATGATAATTTTACCCCATAACCCACTTACAGGTGAATCAATGAATTTTATGTATCTAACTTACATAATGGGAGTCTTATGTTTGAAAACTAAGGAAGAGACACTATGGTGGAACCAATATGGTGACATGAAGCTAGGACATTTTCCTGAAAGAATTTTAAATGGAAACCTTCACACAGACCTAAAGTTACAGATCCCCCACAAAAAAACCAAAGTGAAACAAATTCTAAAGGTATCGTAAAAGGAACTTTGATAAAGGTCTGTCTCACCAAAATAAAGGGGGAGTATAATCCAGCATAGGCAGGATAGTGGGAAAGCCTGCAAGACTCTTAACCACAGCAGAGCTCAGGTCAAGGATCAGCAAGCTATCTTTGCAATGGACCAGCAGTGAGGGTCTTAATCCCAGATCAGAATACAAACTTCAAGCCTTGCAAATGCTGGTACAACTGATAGACTGAGTTAGGCTATCCTAATAGAGGGAACAGACCGTTACATAGGCAATGCAATAGGCATAGGGACCAAATCTCAGTCCAAATACAAGTCATGGGACTATATTCTCTCTGACCCAGGAACTCAGCTCAAGTATCAAAATACGCAAAAAAACCCAAAAAAGTATATTGACCATAGATAGTTACCATTCTGATAGGCATAATAAAAATGCCATCTCAGAAGAGGAAAGCAGTGACAAAATACCTACATGTGAAGCCTCAAATGAGTTTATGAAGTGACTTCATCCAAATAGACCTCTTGGAAGAGCTCAAAAAGGATTAAAAACCAAAGAATAGAGGAAGAAGAAAAGGGGAAAAAAAGAAATTAGAATCCAGAAGGAGAATTATGAAAAAATGACTGAAGAGACACTCCTTTAAAAGTAAAATTGGTCAAATAGAAAGGTAAATTTACTTCTTTACAAGAAATAATGACCAACTAGAAAAGAAATTAACTCATAAAAAATAAAACCCTAAAAAAATTAGAATTGGACAAATGGAAACTAATAATTCTATGAAACAACAAGATTCCATCAAACAAAATCAAAAGGCTCTCCATTGTGTCCCCATTCCTGGCACCACCCCCTTCACTCCCTACTTTTCAGCTTCCATCTGTGTGCTGTCTTCTCCTATTAGAATGTAAGTTCTTTGAGGGGTGGGACTATCTATTTGTATTGGTATTCATATCACCAGCTCTTAGCACAGGACCTGGACCACAGCAGTACTTAATAAATGTTTATTTTTTTTTTTTAGATTTTTCAAGGCAATGAGGTTAAGTGGCTTGCCCAAGGCCACAAGGCTAAGTAATTATTAAGTGTTTGAGGTCGGATTTGAACCTAGGTACTCATGACTCCAAGGCCAGTGCTCTATCCACTGCGCCACCTAGCCACCCCTAAGTCATTTCTTTTCACTTGCTGGGTCTTAGCTTCTTTATCTTTTTTTTTTTTGCAAGGCAAACGAGGTTAAGTGGCTTGCCCAAGGCCACACAACTAGGTAATTAATAAGTGTCTGAGACCTGATTTGAACCCAGGTACTCCTGACTCCAGGGCCAGTGCTTTATTTACTATGCCACCTAACCACCCCTATAAATGTTTATTGGGTGACTGAGTCTTCCCTCCCCCCAGAAAGTCAAATGAAATCTGAACACTACAATGCAAGAAATATGAGGAAAATCTCCAGAACTTCTGAAAACTAAAAACAATTCAATCAAAATAAAAATTTGCCAATCAAAAGAATCCACAGATTTACAAACTAAAAGAGAAAATAAATAGGCACAATCCTTATATATCAAACTCCAAGAAAAATAGTGGCTAAATTGAATAATTCCAGGGACAAACACCAAGCTATGCAAGTGAGTAGGGGAAAACACCTTGAAATATAAAGGAAAGGAAATTTGAATAAAACAATATTATTCTGTACTCTTTTAGAAACTGAAAAATTAATGGACCAATGTGTTCTGAAAAACAAATAAACATAAGATGGAATCCAAGGAGACATAACCTGTAAACCTGAATCTATCTTCAATTTAAAAAGATAGACATCATATAAAAGAAAGGCATTTGAAATGCTCCTACCAAACTTGAGCAGCTTATATGCTGATATGCTGATAACAAATTCAAGAAAAGTAAAAAAAAAAGTAAAAAAGTAAAAAAAATACGCTACCCAAGAAAGAAAAACATAGCAAAAGATTAATATACCTGGAGGGGAGGGGAAGATAGTCATGGGGTTAAAAAATGACAACAAAATAAATTAAAAATAGAGAAACCATTAACAATTTCTTTCTAAAAACAAGGGAGACAAGAATAAATGTGAAAATTAAATAAAAGTGATTGTGGACCATCTTTAGACTCAATGGACAACACCTAATAGCACTCCACATAGCAATGAATCAACATGTTTGTTCTTTGGGGAAGACGGGTTCTTTGGTTGAGTTTGTAGGACTAAATTTCAGATTTAAAGGATATTTTATATAGATTTAAAAAAAAACCCAAAAAGTAGATCACTGGAAATGAATAAAGGAATAATTAAAATAGTGAAACTCGATGACCTGGAGGAAATTAGGGTTGGATCAATATCTGACATCATATTCCCCAAAATAGTCCAAAGAGAATGTGAACTGAATATTGTAGCTCACACCATACAGAAATTAGGAGAAAAATAGATAATGTATTTTTCACAGCTTTGGATAGGAAATGAATTCTAAACCAAATCAAAGATAGAGGCAATTATAAAAGATGAAACAATTTTGATTACATGAAATTGTTAAAAAGACTTTACATAAATAAAATTAATGCATTAGAATAAGAAGGGAACTAGTTGCCTGGGAAACCTCTTGTACCAATTATTTCCTGATAAGGATTTACTGTCTAAAATGTAAAATCATTCAACAGAAATATGGAAGAGTAAAAGTCATCTCCAATAGTCAAAAAATATAAAGAATTTCAAAAGAAAAAATTTGCATACTTTTAGCAATATGTGAAACAATGTTCCAAATCATTAATAATAAGAGAAAAGAAAATCAAAACAACACCGAAGTTTTTTACCTCATACCCTGCAAATTGTCAAAGATAATGAAGAAGGGAATAAGAACTAAAGGGATGGTGGAAAGACAAACACATTAATGCTGTTATAGGAGCTCTGATAACTATCAACCAATATGCAACCGTTCTGGAAAGCATATGTATTTCTGCAAATGTATTTATGTATATAAATTAAAATGTTTGTACTTTTAGACTCAAAGATTTCACTGCAAGTCACATTTCCCAAGGAAATAATTGACAAAAGAAAAGTAATATAAATAATAAAATGGTTATAGCAGAATATTTTCATGTGTACATACATGTGTGTGCACGAATTGAAGGAATTAAAGATAAAGTAGATATACATTGGGTCATGGCTAGACAATTGTTACTAATGAATTGATGAATTGAATGGTATATTACTGTAAGAAATTCTGTAAAAAATGTAAAAATGAATATAGAGGTGCAAGACAAATAAACTAATGCAAAAGCTGATACAAAGTGAAGTAGAAAAATATAAACAACATACTCAAGGTGAAAATGAAAATTGAAAAATTGAAAAATAGTAAAAATTAAATGATGTAAAAGTACAAAGAAAAAACAGTCCATAAGAAGGGATAAGAAGATATTTCTCTCAAGTCCTTTGCAAAGATTGGCATTCACAGTTGTGAAAAATGACCTACAACAAATTTGCCTATAAAAGAATTATCTGATATAACATCAGTATAACTAATAATTTAAATATTTTTCTCTTTTTCTTTGCTTTTTATTTTATTATTGTTTGGATGTGAAGGCCCTCTGTAAAGACATAGTGGGAAAGATTCAGAGGTAAATTCATGACAATGAATAAACAAGATTTATCAATAAAAATCTTTTTGTTATTAATGGATAACTCCTAGAATTCTTTTTATTGCATGGTAATTTTACCTTTTCTGTCTTTCAGTTTTATTTTTTTGGAGTGCTTACCAATTAAGCAATCTGCTCATTTTTCTGTTGCTGGATTTGTTTTTCTTTCTTTGTAGAAATGTCTCAATCAGCTCTCTTTTGTTGTATACTTCCTTTTTTCATTGACGCTTAAGGCTCAGGGTAAGAAAATTTTATTTTGAATTTGACTTTGAACTTTTCCCCTCTTTAGACTATACTGTACTCTTCCATTCTCTTCACTAATTTCTCAGCGCTATTCTAATTGTCTTTCAAGTTGTAAAATATATTGATTGCTTATTGCAATTTATTCAGTAAATGTTTTAGAATATGTTTTTGTTTTGCTTGGTTGTTTTATTGTTGGGGAGGGGAGTTTCTTGTGGTACTTTGTAGATTCAATTGACCAAAGCTTTATAGTCTATACTGAAAATTCTAAATAGTTGCATTTTTTCCTAGAGTATATGTTTCCTATATTTTTAAATAATCATGTTCTTATAGAACACCAATCTCTTAAGTTTTCCCTGTGCATCATAGCTTGGAGGTGAGTTGGTAGAGTTTTTATTTCTCTCAGTTTTTGTTTTTCAGCATTTTTTTATTTTAACTATTTTGTGAATATTTTTTCTCTTTCAGATCTACTTCTCCAGAGAAATCCACAATATTGTATTTCTTCCTACACTACTGTTTACTTTTTTAATTTTATCCTGAACTCCTACTTAAATGAATTTCCAATTGCTTCTTTTAGAGTCTTTACTTCACTTTTACATCATTCCAGTACTGTTTGCTGAGGAATCTTCAGAAATTTCTCTCATCAGGTAATACTGCTTCACCCTCCTTTGTGTTAATCAGTCAGTAAACATTCATTGGTGCTAGAGATTTTTTTTTAAAGGCACAAAACAGGGGCAGCTAGGTGGCACAGTGGAATCAGTAGTACCGAGTTCATATCTGGGCTCAGACACTTAATAATTACCTAGCTGTGTGGCCTTGGGCAAGCCACTTGACTCCATTGCCTTGCAAAAACTAAAATTTTTAAAAAAAGGCACAAAACAATCCCTGTCTTCAAGAAACCCACAATAAAATGTTATAATTCTTGTTCTATTTGCTTTGGGTTTTTTTATTGTATTTTTTTCATGATCCCTGCGGTTGATTTATCTAGATGTGCTCTAGCTTTTTCTGTAATTCAGGTTTTTGTCTCAACTCTGCCTCACTCCCTGCCCCACAGACTCAGTTGCCCTTCTGAGTCCAATGCAGACAATACCCAGAATTCCCTTCTCTCCGAGAGAGGAAATGGCTAGGAGCCGTTTCCTGTTCCCATTCCGTGACTGTATTACTGCACGTGATGGCTGGATTTCCCTTTTAGCACTGGGCGCCACCTCCTGCCCCTCCCCGCAGTTTCCACTCTGGCGAGACAGGGACCCGTATTTTTGCACTTCCGGGTTTCGCACTTCCGGTCCCCCTGCATAGTGGATGAGGAAACCCCGTGGTGAGAGGGCGCCTTTCCTGGCTGCGGAGGCCAGGGTGGGAGGGCCGCCAGGGCCTAGTGATGGAGGGCTGGGGCCATCTCCTGGGCGACCAAGCGAGTCCTCCTGAGGCCCCGAAGGCGTCAACATCCCGGAGAATTAACGCTGGAAATCCCTGACCTTCCTCCAAGACATGAGGCCACAACCCCCAGGGGGGCCCTGCGGGTGGCGAGCCCCAGCCGCCTTCTGAGGCCTGCGGGGAGGCTGCCATGGAACACCGAAGCGGGCTGTTTGGCAGCGTCCCCTCCACCTGAAGAGCAGGCTGGGCTTGGCGAGGCTCTGGGGGCCCGTAAGGTGGGAACGTGCCCCAAAGGCGTATCATCAGGCTGTGTGTGTCTGTTTTACCCAATACTGGTTTATATCTTCTTTATCTGATGAGCTTAATTATAATTACTTTGTATGTGGAACGTTATACTTCATTTTCCTAGACTTTACGTTATAGCAATTTCGGGAATGCAAAATTTTACCACATTGCTAGATTGGTGACCTTAAAGATGTTTCATCCTATACATATGTGTGTATGTCTATGAATGTGTAAATGCCTGTAAGTATACATACATGTATATACACACCTGTATCATTACATAGATATATGTATCTGTGTAATGGCATGAACATGCAAACAAACATGCACATAAATGCATGCATATATGCATACTTATATGGATATTTACATATAGCCTAGGATGGAACAGGTGTAAAATCATCTAACAATATGGTAGAATTTTACTTTCCCCAAATTGCAGTAAGGAAAGGTATAGGGGAATGAGAGAATATTTGGAGGATCACACTCCTTCAGAGTGGGCTGCCCTCCTAATGGAAGAAAAGAAGAATTATTTCTTCAAACAGTATTCACTGCAAGAGAAATTTCCCTGTTTGGAGGAGGATGTCATGTTGACAAATAAATGGGATACCAAAGTAAAAGGTATCGATAAAAATTCAAAAGAAACAACAACCAAGGAAAAAAAAAACCCAAACATCAAAACAAAACCTGAAACTGAACAAAAGAGAATTCCAGTAAAGAAAAGGTGTAGTCATCTGAAGAGATCGTACACAAATCATCTAATTTCAATTTTATTCAGATATGGGCAGAAAATTGAAGTAACAGAGGCTGAATGCTGGCTATGACCATAAGAGATAGACTAGAAAGCTGGGTGAATTCCACCATGACATTTGATGCTGATAATTGCTAGCAGTTATATGCTAGCACTTGGTTTGCAAAACACTACAAATATCATCCCCACAACCCTGAGACATTTGAAGATATTATGAGGCAAAAAAGAAGTTAAGGGATTTTTCCAGTAATACTCAACCTGTTAAGTTTGAGACAGAATTTGAACTCAGGTCTTCAGGTCCAATACTCTACCCACTGTGCAAACCACTTACTCCACACATGATTTAAAGTCTTAAAGTTCAGCCAAAAATGATCAATTTTTCAAATAATACATCATACTTTAAGTATGGCTACCCATTCATATTTGTGGGAAATTGGAGGGTATGACTGATGTCATTGATAGAGTTTGCCAGTTCAATATGCTTCTATAATTTGATATGGAAGCCAGAATAACAACCACAATATTAGCTTGCCTGTTGTCTAGGATTAAGAAGGTAACTGTTCTGTACTGGTAAATTGTTTTCTGCTATATTATAGTCAGCTCTGGGTAGCACATTTTGGGAAAGACAGATAAATTAGAGAAAATGCAGATGGTGATGGTCTCAAGGGCTGTCCATATGAAGATACTATAAATATTTAGCTTAGGGGGGAATGTTCGAGTTTGGTGGAGTGGGGAATGCAAAAAAAAGTGTTAAAGTATGAGAAGACTTCCTCTAAAGATCAATTTCTCCCTCTGATCTTCTCCCTCACTGAAATTTATCTAACTTTTTAAAGTTCATAAACTTTGAACCTCATGATAACTTTGTGAGGTATAATCTGTAGGTATGACTATACTCATTTTAGAGACTAGGTAACTGGCAGCATAGCCTATAAATATTTGTGTGAGATTCAGGTTAGATCTTGCTGGTTCTAGGCCCAACTTCATATCATTATGTCATCTACCCTTTTGGGTTATGAAAGCCTTCAAATTCCAGTTGATTCCCTGTAACCATGCTGATTCTTCATATGGTTAATTTGTGTGTTTGTATGTGTGTGTGTGTGTGTGTGTGTGTGTGTGTGTGTGTGTGTGTTTGTGTGTGTGTGTTCTATTTAAATATGTATCAGATGAGACGACCCCCTGGCATTCCAAATGCAGTTCTTTTTTTTTCATTGAGTTGATTGATTCATTTTAATTACATAAAGCAAACAAAGTTTTTTTAGGGTAAGCTAGTGGCACAGTGGATAGAACATCGGCCCTGGAGTCAGGAGTACCTGAGTTCAAATCCGGCCTCAGACACTTAATAATTACCTAGCTGTGTGGCCTTGGGCAAGCCACTTAACCCCATTGCCTTGCAAAAACTAAAAGAAAAAAAATGTTGTTTTAAAGTCATGTAGATTGACCTCCAAAGAGTAACTTTTTCCTCTGCTCATGGGGGATCAGTATATTCTACTGACTCTTAGAATAAATAGGTATTGCCCAAGAAATTGGCCCCATGTGTTTGAGCTTCACTTCTTAAGTTTATATCTGAACCACAAAATTGGAGAGTTAGGATAACCTCACTTCTCATTACTTATTATGCCAGATCAGTACCTATTCCTGGAATTTCTGCCTTGTAATCATGACATCACAAAGACTTGGGAATTCTGATGTTTTCACATCCTGTGGAAAGGTATAGAATTGAATTTTCTCTATGTCTGAAAATGCCCTGCTCTATTGAGATTCAACAGACATTCATCCTCTCTTCCTTTGTGTGACTTTCTTTAGTGAATTAATTGTTTTAATCATTGGTAGGTTAGTGAAGATTTTCTCAAGAAAAATGTAATTTCTTCAAGGTAAGTGAGAATTTAAAATAACTTAATTATTTATTTGGCAATTCCTAACTGGAAGATTTGGCATTAATTAATGGTGAGAAAAAAGGTTTATTCTTCTCATGAGTTAAGCTGGATCACAGTGCCTCTGATATAATCCCTCAATGATGGTGATTGATTAAAGAAACTCTGCCATGACTACTGAGTAACCACATATGGCAGAGAAGGCATTTCTACTCCTACCTCCAAAAAAGTTTTGTTGCTCATTTGGGGAATGAGTGTGGATGATAATGGGTGTTTTCAAAAGCAGAAGTAGTTATAGCTTTTTTAGTGTCTTAGCATGAGAGGGTGCTAGAGGCTGTGGGAGGCCTTAAACCAATCCAAATGATATTATATAATCACCCTCTTTCTACCACTAATCCAATGACATTCACTGACTTCCAGGTATCTAATTCTTATACCTTTCTCTAAGACTTCAGAATTCAATTTTCTTCACCTAACCACAACTTATTATCATTCTTGGGAATGGTATTTTTGATATTAAGAGTAGTGATCCCTCTAACAGTCTACCTTAATACATTCTTAAAACTCAACTCCTCAATCTACACCTCAAGTCCACTGTACCTCCACATCAGTATGACTTTAACTTAGATCTTACAATTAACTTGAATTAGACTCTTTAAGTAAAACTTCATTTTCTTGCACTTCTCACATTTCCTCGTTCTCATCAAAGTCACTCCTCATCATGGCTTTCCAGATAGTTCTTTTGATTTTCCCATTCTCCCTCTCTCTAGCTTCATTTAACTAAGGTCAAATTATGTGTTATAAGCCATTTCCCTGATTCAATTCCATGGAATGAACATTTTCTTTTTCTTCTCCTACCTCTCTGACTGACTCTTCTCCTATCACTTCTTCCAAATCTCTTAATTCTCAACAATTTTGTCCTTGACTCACTTTCTTTTCTCTTAGGAATCTTAATCCACTCAATTTTTATATCTCAGTTCGATAATAAGCCCCATTCCCTTCCTATTCTTTTGTTCCACATCATAAACTGCTTATTGGACATTTCAGACTGATGTCCCAAGTATATCTCCATCTCAACATGACTTAAATTGAGTTGATTATCTTTCTTCCAAAACTCTCACTATTTCCATCTGTCAATCTCTCCTGTATCAGTTGAAGTTATAACTATTATTCTAATTAGTCTCACAGGTTTGTAACAAGAGCATTAATCTGAACACTTCACTCTCCTTCATATTCAGTCAATTGCCAAATACTGCCCTTTCAGCTCTCTCACCCCGCCCTCCACCCCAACCTGTAATTTCTTATCTTTGAGTTCATTTCTCTGCTTCTGCAGCTGTCATATCCTTGATTACTGTAACAGTTGTTTCATGGTTTCCTTCTGCTAAAGCTTCTTCCCATTCCAGTCCATCGCATACAGTGCTACCAGAGGCCTTTCTTAGGCAGAATTCATACCACTCCTCTGTTCAACTAATTCTAGGAGCTCCCTGTGTCTTTTAATATAAATAGAAGCACTTCTTAGTTGTCAAAACCATTCCCTAACTTTCTCCTAACCTATCTTCCTATTCTCCTTGAACATGAAGACATGCACAAACACAGACATGTACATTCTGGGATCAACTAATAAACTGGCCTACCTGATCATGGAATCTTGTTTGCCATCTTTTTCCATTTCTCTGCATTGGTTGTTCTCCATGCTAGAATACATTGCCTCCTCTCCTCTACACCATAAAAAAGTCCTTTTTTTCCCTTCAAGTATCATCTTCATAAAACTTTTTCTCATCCTTTCAAATACTAGTGCCCTCCTCCCATACTGTCTTATATTTGTGTGTGTGTGTGTGTGTGTGTGTGTGTGTAAAAGAATATTTTGTTCAGTTTTGGTTTTATCTGATTCTTCATGACATTATCTGAGGGTTTTTTTGACAAGGAGCATTTTCCATTTTTTTCTCCAGCTCATTTTACAGATATTGAAACTGAAGTAAACAGGGCTAGTGACTTGTCCAGGATCACAGACCTAGTAAGTGCTTGAGACCAGATTTAAATTTAGGTCTTCTTGATTCTAGGCCTGGTGCTCTTTCTACCACCCTACCTAGCAAATTTATATGAAATATATACTTATATGTAACTATATACATGCAAAGGTACATGCATAAGTGTATGCTGATATTTTATATATACATAGAGAAATTGTATTTATTTTCTCCCCTAATATATGAATTTATCATCTCCCCATTAGGATACAAGCTTCTTGTGAGAAGGAATTATTTTACTCATATGTCCAATGTCTCACATAGTACCTGATGCTCAATAAATAAAATGCTTGTTGGTAGATTTACTTCTACGTTGATGACATAGAATCATATAGATCTGAGAGTCATATACATAGAATCCACAATATTTACATCTGGATGCCAGACTCATCTCTGACTGCCAGCTCGGCTTCCTTACCCAGATCACCTCAAACTCCCCGTGTCCAACATAGAATCATCTTGTTTACATTATAAATGTCTAGTCCTTTTGACTTCTCTATTGTTGTCAGTGGCAACGTCTTTCTCTCAGGCAAGCAGGCATAAAATCTCAATGTTTTTTACTATTTCTTCCCTTCATCTAATGAATCATTCAACAAGTTCCATACTGTTTTTCCCCATACATGGCAGCCTCTGTATGCCCATGGCTACCCCTTAAATAAACACAGAAAGTCATTACCACATGACCATCCTAGGCCTTTGAGTAACATGGAGCAATAAATAGCCTTCTAGTATTTTTTTAGCTTGAATTCAGTTCTTCCTTCACACACCTATACCACACTATTCTGTTGCACTGATCGGATAAGGCAGTCTCTTTGCTCAGAACAATAATATGGTTTCCTGACATCTCCTGAAGTAATTCCATACTCCTCATCTTGGCACCCCAAGCTCTCTCTGCTTTTTTCATCTTTGATATCTACTACTCCAACCACTCATTCTACATAGAGCAAATTGGACTGCTCCCCATTCTTTATTTGTATCTAATACTTGTCCTACTTTCTTTGTTTCCCCCACTTTTCTTTATTTCTGGTCTTTCTACACCCTCTTACTTCTCTTTGGAAATCTTAAATATCTCCCAAAGCTCCATGAAATATTCATCAGCCTGGCCAGTAAGGATCTTTCCTTTCACAGAGAAGTGAGTTGACACAGTGGACCAGGAATCAGGAAGACCCAAGTTCAAATGTAGCATAAGACAATAGTTTTGTGACACTGGACAAGATATTTACCCCCTGACTGCTTCAGTTTCTTCAACTATAAAATAGGGTTAATCATATCATCTTCCTCACTGAGGTGTCAGAGTGTAAAATGCTTAAGTGAAGTGCCAGGCCTATAGTAAGTATTGTATAAATGCTAACTATTATTATTGTTGTTATTGCTATTCCTCTTCTGACCTTACATAACACTTGAACCTTTCTTGCTCTTAATATGTCCTTGTTTAGAATATTATTTTAAATGTTAAATTATTTAAATTATTTTAAATTTTATAACATTTGTATATAGTTTATTTCACCCTGCTTTGAATTAAGATAAAAAGTCATCTAATAGGAAAAAAAATTCTCTGGTTATAGGACCATGACAGATTTTATATATGTGTGTATATATATATATATATATATTATATATATATATATATATATAATATATATATATCAGCCTATTTCTTGGTCACTTCAACATTTTCTTTAAAAACATGGCATAATATATAGAGATAGTAAAATTCTACAACATATACCTTCACCCATATATATATATATATACACACATATATACATATGTGTGTATATAGGCTATGATGTGTGTGTGTATGAAAGCACATGAATTGGATTTGAGTGAGGGAATGCTATGCTAAGTCACCAGCCTCACTTTCTCCTCCAGAGCCATTTGGGT
The DNA here is from genome assembly GCF_037893015.1 of Macrotis lagotis. Lineage (NCBI taxonomy): Eukaryota > Metazoa > Chordata > Mammalia > Peramelemorphia > Peramelidae > Macrotis > Macrotis lagotis. Next base: position 138,003,696 of record NC_133658.1, read on the forward strand.
CCAGTGACCAGATACAGAGCAAGATGACTGGAAATAGTCCTGAATGTAAGACAGTCAAGGTTAATTGACTTAACCAAAGTCACATAGCTAGTGCCAAATGTTTGAGGCTGAATTTCAACTCAGGTTCTTCTGACACCAGGACTGGAGTCCAGTGTGTCACCTAGCTGCCCCTGGCATGAGAGATTTGAATTTGGTTCCTAGCATACAACAGAATTCATCATGTTGACTCTGTAGACTTTCGGTTTGGTTGGCAGCCTGATATTTTTTCTTCTCCCACACTTTTCTTCAAAACTTCCCAAACACTGAGCTAGTTTTGGCAATACTTGCTTCAATCTCATCATCTGGTATACATCCCTGACTAGTATACTGCCTAGGTAACTGAAATTATCCACAATATTCAGAATGTCTCTGTTTGCTATAAGTGATGGTTCCAAGAATAGATAGTGTGGTGCTGCCTGTTGAAGAATATGTTTTAGGCATATTGATGGTCAAAGATTAGCACAAGCAGCATAGAATAGATTCATATTGTATTATGTATCATTCATAGAAGCTACATTGAGTGCACAATTATCTGTGAACAAAAAGTCACCCAAAGAAAGGGCTCACCAACTTCAGGAGAAATGCCAGGAATAAAAGAGTTTTGTATGTAATGCTCATTGATTTGACTAAGAGCTTTGATACTGTCAGTAGTGAAGGCTTGTGAAAATCACAGCAAAATTTGATTGCCTGGAGAAGTTCATCAGTATTGTAAATCAGTTTCATCATAATATTCTTGCCTGAGTTTCTGGATAATGGGCTATGCTCTTGCACTTTCCCAGTCACCAATGGAATATAGTATTAATGCATGTATATATGTTGTATGAGTGTGTATGTGTATATTATGTACATACATTTGGATGAATGTATATGAATTGCATGTTTGTATAAGTACATACTTGGGGGCAAGCTGGGTGGCACAGTGAAGAGTACCGGACCTGGAGTCCAGAGGATTTGAGATCAGACTTGACTTCAAACACTTACTAGCTGTACTACTGGGCAAATGATTTAACTCTATTTGCCTCAGTTCCTCATCTGTAAAACGAGCTGGAGAAAGAAATAAAAAACCACTCCAGTATCTTTCCCAAGAAAATGGTTTTACAAAGAGACAGGACTGAAACCAATTGAACTCCAGCAAATACAAATCTCTACCTGTGTGTATACACACCACATAATTATAATTTATTATAAAATATTATTTATATTTTATATTTCAAATAGTTTCAAACATTAGATTAGCAGCTCCCTTAATTATTTTGATTAATTTATTTTTTTTCCCTGCCTATAGTAAAATACGCAATAGAGAATAGACATCTAACTCATCAGGAAGATACAGGGTCAAGTCCAAGCTCTAAACAAAGAATATCAGATAAATCATTTGATCTCCCTGTGTCTCAGTTTCTTTATAAAAATCAGGATAATAGTCAAATCTGTTTCACAGTTTTGTTATGCATATCAAATAAACTAATGCCTTAAATAGTACTATATGAAAGTACCATATAAATGCTTATTTTGGCTAATATTATGATTATAATAGGTATTATTATTACTGTAAGGCACTATGTTGAATATTGGTCATTATGTGAATCCATAATTTGACAGATCACTATAGACAGTGATGGGGAGGAAAACTGTAGGACATGGAATGTAAACAAAGACAAACAGACAGGAGTATTTTATATGGTGAGAAGAGTAGGGAAGGCAGTTGGATTTGCAGACCAATTTGTGTTGAAAAGGATTTGTAAATAAGTTTGGGAAATGTATTATGGCATAATAGACAGAAAGTAGATCTTGGAGCTAAAAGAATCTTTTTTTCCTCTATCCTTTCTTTGAACCCGTCTTAGCTGAGTATCTTGGGTAGTTTATTTAACCTCTCAGTGTCTCAGACTATGAGATATAGAAAAAGTTATGATTAGCATTTGAACAAGAATTTTCCTCACTAGGAAAATGAAGTGGGGGGGGGGGGGAAGGAAGGACAGAAGCAAGGGATGGAGGAAGGAAGGAAGAAAGAAAAAATGGGAGAACAGGAGGTTTTTAGCAAATTTTGCCATTTTAGAAGCTTTAACTAGAAAACAGCCCTTTTTTAAAGAAAGATTGTATTTATTTTGCGTTTTACAATGTTCCCCCCATTATTGCTTCCCTCTCCCCACCCCACCCCCACAGAAGGCATTCTGTTAGTCTTTACATTGGTTCCATGTAATACATGTTATTCACCTATATTTCCAAAAAGTCGATATAGAACGAATTGTTCCTTAAACATTTGATAGAATTCACTTGTGAATCCATCTGGCCCTGGAGTTTTTTTTAGGGAGTTCAATAATGGATTGTTGAATTTCTTTTTATGACATAGGGTTATTTAGATTTTTAATTTCTTCTTAATTTAATCTGGGCATCTTATATTTTTGTAAACATTCATCCATTTCACTTGCATTGTCAAATTTATTGGCATAGAGTTGGACAAAATAATTCTGAATTATTACTTTAATTTCTTCCTCATTGGTGGTGAGTTCTAGCAGTTTGGTTTTCTTCTTTGTTTTTTTAATCAAATTGACCAGAAGTTTATCAATTTTATTGGGTTTTTTTTTCATAAAACCAGCTCTTGGCTTTATTTATTAGTTCAATAGTTTTCTTGCTTTTGATTTTATTAATTTCTCCTTTAATTTTTACAGTTTCTAATTTGGCATTTATTTGGGGGTTTTTAATTTGTTCTGTCTCTAAGTTTTTAGATGCATATTTAGTTCATTGATTTCTTCTTTCTCTATTTTATCCATGTAAACATTTAAAGATGTAATATAACCCACTTTGAGTGTATCCCATAGCTTTTGACATGTTGTATCATCATTGTCATTATTTAGGATGAAATAATTAATTCTTTCTATAATGTGTTGCTTGATCCACTAATTCTTTAAAATAAGGTTATTTAGTTTCCAATTAGTTCTGGGTCTGTATCACCCTGGCCCAGTATTGCATGTGATTTTTATTTTGTTATGATCTGAGAAAGGTATATTCACTATTTCTGCCTTCCTGCAATTTATCATTAGGTTTTTATGTCCTAGCACATGGTCAATTTTTATGTAAGTGTCATGTACTACAGAAAAAAGTATGTTCCTTTCTAACCCCATTCAGTTTCCTCCATAGGTCTATCATATCTAGCTTTTCTAACAATCTATTTACCTCCTTACCTTCCTTCTTGTTTATTTTATGATTAGATTTATCTAAATCTGAGATTAGGAGGTTAAGTTCTCCCACTAGTAGAGTTTTGCTGTCTATGTCTTCCTGTAGCTCTTTCAATTTCTCTAAGAATTTGTATGCTGTCCCATTGGGTGCATACATATTTAGTATTGAAATTACTTTATTGTCTATGCTACCTTTTAGGAGGATATAGTTTCCTTCTTTATCTCTTTTAACACTATTTTTGAAGATGCTTTTTCTGAGATAAGGCTTGCTATCCTCCTCCCTTCACCTTAATTACAATAGGTCTTTTGTACCTCTTGATGTAATGAGATTTACCCCATTCAGTCAACCTCCTTTTTGCATTTGCCCAATTGAGGATCTGATAAAGTTATTCTCATTTTGTATTTGTCCAATTGTATTTTCCAAGAATTTGTTTTCTTGTTGCATGATGTTATTTTTTTTCTTGCAATGTGTTAATTTTCTCTTGAGTTTCTTTTCCCAATTTTTCCAATTGATTTTTAAACTCCTTCCTGATTTCTACAAGGAAGTCTTTCGGGGCTGGAGGCAAATTCATATTCTCCTCAAAAGTTGATCTCTGGGTTAGGACCTGTCTCTTCCAAGTATTTCTCCATGGGCCCCCTTTTCTCTGGCCTTTTTTCATCTTGTATTGTGGGGGGAGGCAGCTCTCAGAGAATATTGTACACAAAATCTTCCTTATCTAACATTTTATGTATAGGTCATATATATTAACATTTAAAGGAAGATCAACAAGATATTGAGGATATTCAAATCAAGTAGGAAAATAGTTAACCTGTAGAACTGGGGATCTTTAATCTAGATACTGGAAGACACAGAGAGAGTATGTTGACTGTCTTTAGCTAGGTGATGTGTTTCCTGTAAAATAGGGATTTCATTTATTCTGCTCCAGAGACAAGACCTAGAAGCAATGGGCAGAAGTTTCAGAGAAATAGATTTTACCATCATTGAGAAAGATGAATTTGAAAAAATGATTCACATTGAAGTGGGCAGAGAATTAGAGAACAAACTTGAGAGTAAAGATGACTTGACTTTGAGTTCCATCTTTGATAGATAAGTTATTTTCTTCTCAATGTCCTCCCCTTCATCCCCCCTCTCTACCCCATGCTCATTCTACCTCCCTTCACCAGGCAACTCTAAGATGGTGCTATAAAATGAGGTAAAGCTGGGAAAGGTCACAAACTGTGCTGCCAGGGATAATTCAGATCTCAACTATAGCAAGACAATTCTTCTACTTTTAATTTGTTGATTTTTTTTTTATCTCACACATGACAGCAGCTGTTCCAAACCTCCTCTTCTTTCTTTAGACCTACTTCACCAAAGTAATTTTCCTGAAGCATATGTGACATTAAATAGAAATATTATTTTATTATTATTTATTAACTATATTATATCTGACTCAAGTAAACTCCAGTGATTCCATATTATCTCTAAGATCATAATTTAAAATATTAAACTTTAGAATATTAAAAATTTCAAAAAACACATTTATAAAAAGATAAAACCTTTGAAACCTAACCCCTACTATCTCCTTTTAGTCTTCTTAAATATGAATTCCCTCCAGCCATACTGGTTTGCTTGCTATTATGAAAAGGAACTTCATTACTCATTTCCTCCTATTTCTCTGAGCTAGCTCTCTCTCTCATGCCTGAAATGATCTTTCTCACTTCCCTCTCCTGGCTTCCTTTAAATCTTGATTCTTATGTCACATTTTGTAAGAGGCCTTTCCTGCTTTTTGATTCTTTCCATCTAAGATTACTTTTTCTGTATCTCTTTATGTACATATCGTCCAAGTTCCTCACACAAAAAGAAAAAAAAATTAGCAATTAGAAAATTTGTAGAATGAAATGAGCTGTCTTGGGAGGGTTTTAGCTAAGAGAGAGGGGGCAGTGAAGAGAATAAGCATTTGTTAAGCACCTACTTTGTACCAGACATTATGCTAAGCAAATGATCTCATTTGAGTCTCACAACCACCTGGGAGGTGTAGAGGCTATTAATGAGCTCTGTTTTTACCGTTGAGGAAATTTAAGTGCCTTCCCTAGGGTCATAGTAAGTTTTGATCACAGGTCTTCCTGACTACAGTACCTGTGTTTTATCCACTGTGCCACCTAGTTGCCTGAAAAGTGACCCAATGACCTCTTGTTAGGCCTATAAATGAAATTACTACTATAAATATAGGTTGGAGTAGGTGATATCTAAGATAAAACTTGATGCTTACATGGAAGGTACACACACTTTTAGGTGTCTAGTATTGACAAAGCCATGCTAATAGCTATAGGTGATATAGAATACAGATCACCTTCACCAGAGGTAGGGAAGTAAAAGAACTGTGAATCCAAAGTATTATAATTACAGATCATAAAGTCATAGTTAACTGCCATTCCTCTGCTTTGTAAAGCTAAGGAATGTTCCAAGAGTCAAATGAACAACAGAGGTAAAGTCCCTGGTAAATTTCACCCTTTTTCTTCTTTTTTTAACATTTTGTTTGTTTTCCAGTTACATACAATAGTAATATGTACCCATCACTTTTTTGCAAGGCTCTGAAATCTATAATTCCCCCCTCCTCCCTTCCCATTTCACACACATAAGGCAGTCCAACAGTCTCTGCATTGTTTCCATGCCATACATTGATGTAAATTGAATGTTATAAGAGTCAACATAAAATAAACATAAAGCCCCTCCCCCAAGAAGATGAGAAACCTCAAGAACAGGTATAAAGAGAGAAAAAAAAAATTGTGCTTCAGTCTGTGTTCAGATTTCAGTGGCTCTGTCTCTGAGGTGAGTTGCTTTCTTTATCCTAAGTCCACCAGAGAAGTTGCATCAATATTTTCCCAGAGCTGCTATTACTAGCTGTATCTCCACTCTATTTCTCCCCACTCTCATTTGTTCCATTCTCTCTCTCCTTTCACCCTAGCCCTGTCCAAAAGTGTGTTGAAACCGAGTACCCTCTCCCTCGATCTTCCCTCTCTTCTATCACCTATTACCCCCTTCCCTCCCATCCCATCTCTCTCCTCCCATCCTTCTCCAGGACAAGACAGATTTCCTCACCCTATTAAGTGTGTATGTCATTTCCTCACTGAGCAATTTCTGATGAGAATGAAGGTTCACTCATTCCCCCTTGCCTTCCCCCACCTCCACTCCACTGAAAAAGCTTTTTCTTGACTCTTATGTGAAATCTCTTAGTTTCTTCTTCATCTCCTTCTCCTTTCTTCCAGTACTTTCCCCCATCACCCACTGACTCCATCTCTTTACCGCATCATATCGTTATATTCTGCTCCTTCATAGGTCATATCTACATATGTTCCTTCTAACAGGTCTTAAAAATGAGAAAATTCAAATGAATTATCGATATCTTCTTCCTATGCAGGAATACAAACATTTCAACATCATCAAGTTCCTCATAGTTAGTCCCTCTCTTCCACTCCCTCTATGGTTCACCAGAGTCTTGTACTTGAACATCAAACTTTCTGTTCAGCTCTGGTCATCTCGATAGGAAAGTTTGAAAGGCCCCTGTTTCATTGAAAGTCCATCTTTTCCCCTGAAAGAAGATGTTCAGTTTTGCTGGGTAGTTGATTCTCGGTTATAAACCAGGATCTTTTGCCTTCTGGAATATCATATTCCAATCCCTATGGGCCCTTAATGTAGATGCCGCCAGATCCTGTGTAATCCTGACTATGGAGCTTCAGTAGTTGAATTATCTGTTTCTGGCAGCTTTTAGAATTTTCTATAGAATTTGGCCATAATATTTCTGGAAGTTTTTCTTTTGGGATCTCTTTCAGGAGGTGGCTGATGAATTATCTCAATTTCTATTTTACCCTCAGCTTCTAGGATTTCAGGGAAATTTAGCTGTATTATTTCTTGAAAAATGAAGTCTAGGCTCTTCTCCTGGTGGTGGCTTTCAGATAGCCCAATAATTTTGAAATTATTTCTTCTGGATCTGTTTTCGAGGTCAGTTGTTTTTCCAGTGAGATATTTCACATTTTCTTCTGATTTTTGGCTTTTCTGGAATAGTTTTATTTCTTCCTGATTTCTTGCAAAGTCATCAGCTTCCATTAGTTCAATTTTTTCATTTGAAGGAGTTATCTTCTTCAGAGAGGTTTTTTATGTCTTTTTCCAGCTAGCTAATTCTGCTTTTTAAGGCATTCTTCTCCTCATTTGCATTTTGTTTTGATGGTGACATGAAGGGATCGAGTCTTAGGAGCTCTCTGATAAAAACTCATAAACTAAGGACTCTAACTAAACTTTCAAGAGACAGAATGCACAAAGAGACCCAGTGAGGCAGTTCTCCTACTCAAGGTAACCTGGAAAAGAGCAGAAAGTCTCTGCTCCCCGGGGTTGGAGGGGCAGCCTGCCAGAGGGGTGGTACAACAGATCCAAAGAACTTCAGCCTCCCAGAGGCAGCCCCAGGGTGCTGGGAGCCACGGCTCACAGCAGCAGGGGAGTCTCCTGAGCTGCACCTGAGGGAACACTGGGCACAAAGTGGGGGAACAGTGGGGGACCTCTACCAGAGCTAGCTCTTGGAGCCCAGCCCTCAGGGCACACAGCTAGTAGCTTGGTCTTTCGGCAGCCCAGACCCAGAAACAGAAGCAGGCGAGCCAGTAAGCAGGAGCCCACAGGGCATGAGCCCATTGAGCTGAGGGAGGGGAGTGAAGAGAGAGAGACTGTCAAGCTCTGTCCTCTGCCCCTGGAACAGGACTCTGGGGCTCTGACCACATTCAGATCCTGATCCCAGTCTAGGCCCCCAAATAGAACAACAGGACCCCCCCACCTCGGCTCTGTGGCAGAGGGGGGCACTTATGGTCATTCACAGACCAGGAGGGAGGACAGAGCCTCACACACTGAGACCCTTGTGGGAGTGTCCCAAAAGCTCAGGAAGCACCCAAAAAAAACAGGCTTAGGCTGGGAAAATGAGCAAGCAAAGAAACAAGAAGAAGACCATTGAGAAATATTTTGCAAATGAGTCCAAGAAGGATCAAAATACTCAGTCTGAAGATGAGGAAGCACAAGCTCCTGCATCTAAAGACTCCAAGAAAAACAGAAATTGGGCTCAGGCTATGACAGAGCTCAAAAAAGACTTTGAAAATCAAATGAGGGAGTTGGAAGAAAAACTGGGAAAAGAAAGGAGAGAGATGCAGGAAAAACATGAAAATGAAGTCAGCAGCTTAGTCAAGGAAATCCAAAAAAATGCTGAAGAAAATAGCATGCTAAAAAACAGCTTAGGTCAAATGGATAAAACAGTTCAAAAAGTTATTAAGAAGAATGCTTTAAAAAGCAAATTTGGCCAGATGGAAAAAAGAGATAAGAAAACTCTCTGAGGAGAACAAATTCTTCAGACAAAGAATAGAATTCAGGGAGATTGATGAATTTACCAGAAATCAGGAATCAATACTTCAAAACCAAAAAAAAATGAAAAATTAGAAGAAAATGTGAAATATCTCATTGAAAAAACAACTGATATGGAAAACAGACTTAGGAAAGATAATTTGAAAATTATTGGAATACCTGAAAGTCATGATCAAGAAAAGAGCCTTGACGTCATTTTCAAAGAATTACTACAAGAAAATTGCCCTGATATTCTAGAAGCAGAGGGCAAAATAGAAATGGAGAGAATCCACCGATCCCCCCGAGAAAGAGATCCCAAAAAACCAACCCCCAGGAATATTATAGCCAAGTTGCAGAACTCCCAAGTCAAAGAGAAAATATTACAAGCAGCGAGAAGGACACAGTTCAAATATCGTGGAGCTGCAGTCAGGATCACACAGGACTTAGCAGCAACTACATTGGAAGCTCATAGGGCTTGGAATACAATATACCAGAAGGCAAAAGAGCTTAGAATGCAGCCAAGAATGAACTACCCAGCAAGGCTGAATGTCCTCTTCAAGGCAAAAAAATGGGCTTTCAGTGAACCAGGGGAATTTCAAATGTTCCTTTTGGAATGGCCAGAGCTGAACAGAAGGTTTGATCTTCAGATACAGGACTCAGGTGAAGCATGGAGATTGGAGGAGAGGGGGGAAATATGAGGGACTTAATGAGGATGAACTGCATGTATAGAAAAATGATACTGATAATATTCATATGAACCATCTCAGTTAATAGAGCAGGTAGAGGGAGCTTTTATAGTTGAAGCACAGGAGAAAGCTGAATTCAAAGATAAAATATGGTGCAAAAGTGGAGTCAATAGGGGAAAAAAAAGGAAATGGAATGGGAGAAAGAAAAAGGAGAGGGGGGTATAGTCCAAGATGTTTCACATAATAAGATTGTTTTTTATTACAATGAGCTATTGCAATGATATGGAAGGGGGGAGGCAAGGGGGAATGAGGGAACCTTTGCTCTCATCAGAGATGGCTAGGAGAGGAAACAGCAAATATACTCAATGGGGTATAGACATCTGGAGTAAGAAGGAGGGGGGAAAGGGGGAAGGGGTGGCGATGTGAATAAAGGAGGAGAGGATGGACCATGAGGGGAGAGTGGTCAGATATAACACATTTTCTTTTTTACTTCTTGCAAGGGGCTGGGATTGGATGGCCTGCCCAGGACCATAGGACCAGGTGGATTCTGGGCCTAAGAGGCGGTATGGGGGCTCAGGGCTTCTTGGACCCAGGACCAGGGATCTGTCTGCTGTGCCACTCAGCGACCCTACAGCAGAGTCAGAGTGAAAGGAGAGAGAAAATATAGTACATGGTAGTGGAGAAATAAGAAAGGAGGGAGTTGTGATCAGCAATGGCAACATTGGAAAAATATGGAAGTAACATTTGTGATGGACTTATCATAAAGAATGTGATCCACCCATGACGGAGTTGTTGGTGTTGGAACAAAGACTGAAGCACATTTTTTGTTATTATTTGGGGGAGGGTGCAGGGCAAGTAGGGCTGAGTGGCCTGCCTGGGGCCACATAGCAGGGTGATCTTTGGGTGTCTGGGGCTGGATTTGGACCCAGGTGCTCCTGGCTCAAGGGCCAATGCTCTGTCTGCCACCCAGCCACCCCCTACTATTATTACTATTTTATTTTATTTTGGGTCTTTTTTTTTCTTCTTTTTGGTTTTTGCAGGGCAGTGGGGATCGGGTGGCTTGCATGTCACATGGCTGAGTGATTATTGGGTTTACGAGGCTGGATATGGACTCGGTGCTCGTGGCTCCAGGGCTGGTGTTTCGTCCATTGCGCCACCTGGCCATACCTACAACTGTCACTATTATTTTTTTTAATTGTAATTTTTTTTTCTCTCCCCTTTACTTTTTTCTCCCAAGCAAGTCTATCTATATTCATGGGGGAGGGGTATTTTGTTTACTTGTAAACAAGAATATTTTATTAATGTAAAAAAAACATTTGTACAAAATGAGAATAAAAAATAAATTTAAAAAATATATTATTTTCTTCATCATTTTTTGTATATCTTTCACCAAGCTTTTGATTTGGTTTTCATGATTTTTCAGCATTGCTCTCATTTCTCCTCCCAATTTTTCCTCCACCTCCCTTAATTGCTTTTCAAAGTCTTTTTTGAGCTCATCCACAGTCTGAGCCCATTTTCTATTTCTCTTGGAGGTCTTGGATATGGAAGCTCCAATTTTGTCATCATCTGAGTATGTGTATTGATCTTCCATGGGACTAAAGTAATTCTCTGTGGTCAGATTCTTCTTTTTCTGTTGTTTACTCATTTACTCAGCTCAAGACTAATTTACAGCATTTCCAAGGCTTTGATGTTTTTTTGGGGGGGGCAGGGTGGACACCCTACTGGGACCTTTATTCCTCCAAGGTCTTATGCTCTCTAGCCTGTACTTAGATATGTAGATGCCCTCCCCATTACTTCCCTCTGCCCTGGGGCTATAAGGAGGGATACAGCTTTGTTATTTAGTATGGAGGCCCAAACTGCAATATCTGAGTGTAGGCAAACTGCAGAGAAATCTCTGCAGACTTCCCTTATGGACTCAGGGGTGCAGGCTCCTTTCACCCGATTCTCACTGCAGATTCTGAGGCCGTACTCCTCACTCTGCATTCACCCAAGTGTAGCAGAGTTCTCTCCCTGCCCCTTCAAGGTGTTCCCGGTGATCTCTGGGTTGTGCTGGGGTGGGCTAGGCTGCACCCAGGCTTTTTTCCTGACAACTCCCCTCCATTCTGGTGAAACATACCTTTCCTGCAGCACTTCTAAGTTATCTTGGACTGGAAAATGTATCACTCACTCGTTCTGTGAGTTCTACCCCTCTAAATTTTGGCTGGCGCCATCCTTTGTTTTTTTGGGGTTGGGGGGGTCGGAGTTCCTGGGAAATGCTATTTTCACGCTGCCATCTTGGCTTTGTCCCTCCCTTTTTTTTTAAATGAATACTTCCCCCATCCCAAATCCCAAAAGCCAAATAACATGGAGGGGAAAGTACTAGAGATGGAATAAGGAGGAATGAATTCAAATCCAACTTTACACACTTGCAAGCTTTATGAGAAAGAGTCACTTAACTGTCCTACTTCCAATCATCTATAAAATGAGGATAATAAAGACACTGACCTGCTAAAGTTGTTCTGAGGAGAAAAGGAGTTGGCCCTTTGCAAACCCCTAAAGTTAACAACTAATGCAGATGTATCCTGGAGCAACTGGATCTATAAGAATCTGTTTGGAGACTATTAGATAAACCCAGTCAGAGCAAAGACTTCAGATATTAGTTCATGTAGCTCCACCTGGAGAGTAGAGTCAGTCTCTTTTTTCTGAGATCTAGCACTTAAACTTTCTCAATGAGTTTCTTTTGTTCCTAGGGAGTATCAATATTGGAAAAGTTAAAAATTAGTCAATTTAAGTTGCAACAATTTCATGGAATCTTTCTCAAGCATATAGACTTGCTGTTCTCAGCACAGACCTTTGGGGATTGTGTATTGGTAAGTAGCTTGTATTACTGCCTATGATTAATCAAGTCTAATCAGAAATGTCTAGTTGCTAACTTGCAACATCATTTTTAATTATCCCTTTTTGACTTTTGTGTCATCTTATTGTCCTTTCATTGTTTCAGTGCATAGTAGCTGATTTGAAAAGAGATTTTTCTTTCCTCCCTGAAAGTCTTAATCAGCCATGGGGACATATCGCCCAAGGATGCAAGAAGCCATATATAATAACATTTAAATCACAGGTATATTAAACTGAAAAAAGAGAAGCATGTTTCTAATTTTTTTAAATGTATTACCTTAAATATGTTTAAAAGACTTCATTTAAATACCACTAAGCCTTAATTATTTTAGAAGTGTTTTTTTAAAAAATTACTTTACTTAAAATTTAGTACCTTTCTCAAGTTTTAAAAAATCAGTTCAGTCTGAACTTGGTCAAGCCAAAAATATGTGTGCATGTGTGGATGTGATTTCTTTAACTTTTGAACTCAGCATCAAAATTTCATTGACTGGTTAACACCAAATGAGTAAATATATATCCTTTCTTAGGTATAGGATGTCTAGTCATCTAACAAGGCTATATGGGAGAATTAAATTAAACACTCACTTTGCTTCCAGTTTTTCTTCCCCACCCCCAAATTTTTATCACTACATCTATAAAAAATGAAATAATGGGAAAAGTTTTGTAGCTCCATGATGCAGTGCTAGAAACAAAAATGAAAACTATTCACTCCTGGTTTTCTCTATGATGAATTTTCCTGTACCTAAATTTACCCTTAATTCTTTCCTTTTCCAGTTCAGATTTTATTTGCATTTTGATTTTTAAGATGTTATTAAATTTAGCTGTATGAGAAGCAAATTCATTTACTTTTAGTAATAGTTGATTAAATGGCTTCAATTCCAACCTATTTCTGTTAGAAGAATTACATCCCTAACCAAAGGCACTTGAGTAAAAATTGAACTACTTCTTTTACAGTGTTTTCAAAATTTTCTAAATTCAGGGGCAGCTAGGTGACACAGTGGATAAAGCACCTGGAATCAGGAGGTCCTGAGTTCAAATCCGACCTCAGACACTTAATAATTACCCACCTGTGTGACACTGGGCAAGTCACTTAACCCCATTGTCTTAACAAAAATTAAAATTTAAAAAGAAAGTTTCTAAGTTCATTAATAATTTGTGATCCTGTTTTCTGTATTTTCCCTTCAAATCAACAAATATTTTTGAGCCATTAGTAAATACAAGACCCTGTCTTAGGTGTTAGTCTCTGCCCTGAAAATAATGTATAATAGAGAAGTTTTGGAATTACTTTGTTCTGTTTTTTTAGTTTGCTCCAAGCAAAGAGATCAATGTGATCCTAACTTTTTAATCTTCCATTTGTTTCTGTATCTTCCCTTTTAATATGATGGAGGGAGGAGATACTAAGGAAATGATGATTTTACTAATGCTATCAGTTTAGCTATTGTAGGAGATACTGGATTATAACTGCCCTGAAGGATTGATGCCTTCTGAGGTCCCAGGGATACTGGGAAATTTGTAGGACTGCAAGACTGGTGAATGGGAGTGTAGGAGATTATTAAGGTGAAGAGGTTGAAAATTAGCACTGATTGTGTTGCTAATAAATCTTAACTGACTTTGAAGATGGACAGTGATGGAACTTGTTTCTGTACATTCAAGTTGTAAAAACCCTTCTTGGATTCAGATCTTGACTGCCTTGAAGTGATTTCACAGACTCTCCCAGATCTGTGGCGTCAACTTTGGGGACCATCTAAACCCAATTTGGATCATTCAATGCATTCTCCCATGTACCAATAGTTCTTTTCTTTAAAACAAGATTTTATTAGTAATTACACATGGTAGTTCTCTATGAACAGTTAAGTCAGTGAACATCCTAAAACTAGTTATTTGGAAGTAAAATAGAAATTTGAAAAATTTTGCCTCTTTAAATTACAATAATCCTAACACAGCATCTTCTGAACATGCATTTGAGCCTCCTGTAGCCAACTACCAACATTTATTTGCTCAGTAAAAACACCCCTGAGCAAAAGACTATGGAGAAATCTAAATAGAGTTTGGAAACCCCTTCTAAGAAGAATGATATCTGGTCCCCTGCTTGTATAGAGCCTATTGTCTAGTAAGGAATGTAAGATATACATACCTGAAATAACTATTCTACATGCAATGAACCATAAGTATAATAAGAATGCTACAAATGTTGTGTTATTACACTAGACTGTAAACTCCGTGAGTTCAAGGAATATATCCTATCTTAACTTTATATTTCCTTCAGCACTTAAAATAGTGCCCTGCATTTGGTGGGTGTTTATGCTTGGTGACTGACTGAATGAAAAAAGTTTCTCTTACTGGTAGGAAAAGAAAAGATTTGATAGTCAATGTGTGGGATCTTGAAGAAAGTTTAGGAATTTTATAGGCACCGGAGAAATGACATTTCAAGTAAATGAAATAGTGTTTCGGGAAGCACAAAGGCAAGACCTCCAGTTCTACTTTCAGAGCTGGAACTAAAAATAAGCCAGGTAAGCAGATGAACAACCCATTAAAAGATACAGGAAGGTATATATTTTAATATGACATTTATTAAGTATACCAAAAATGTACCCATGGAAAAGTACAGCAAGGTATAATTTTAAGTACATTTTTTTCACAACAAAAAGTCCATTCTTTATAGAATGTAGTTATCTATTTTTATAACACAATTAAAGTGCTATAAAGAAGGCTTAAAGTCTTCAGAGGACATTAGGACCTAGTGCCTGAAGTTCACAAATCCTTTATTATGGAAGTACAAAGATTTAATCTTGACTATGTTTACCATAATGTCTTTGGTAAGGTATGTATTTCATGGGATGTTGAAATGAGTGGGGAACAAAAGGACTCCATGTATCATTCATACATAACAAAGCTTGATTTGGATTATGGATAATTGGGGATGGAAGTTTTTACTAAAATAACATATTGGATTTATGTTTTCTCTTCCCTGCCTACTGGCAGGCAAGTGAGCAAATAGTCAGAAATGAAGAGGTAATTCTAGACTGGAGATTAAGAGGTTTTCCCCAAAAGCTTTTTGAAATTGTTAGAGAATAACATCCCTAATCCTTTCCCCTTAATTCAATCAATTTTTAAAGTGTCTTTTGTGCGCTAGCAACTATGTTAGGTGTTAGAGTGATTAAAGAATAAAAGAAATAGTCCCAACCTTTGATGAAGTTGCTGTCTCATTCAAGAGACTAAACTTAACACTTGACATAACTAGTGAGCCATAGAATTTGTGAATCTCTTTTGTGCCTCTTTTAGATCATAAGATCATGGATGTCAAGATCTGTGTCTTTGTTTCTCCCTTTGTTTCCCCAGAGGGCAGCACAGAGCATTATTATAGTAGGTGCTTAATTATCTTTGAATAGAATTAAAATACAACACAGATTCAATTGTCTAATTAAATATCACAGACTATTAATAGCATTTTGGAGAAGGAAGAAATTGCTATGGTAAGGAGCAATCAAGGAAAACTTCACATGGGAGAAGGGTGACAAGATAGACTTCAAAGCATATGCTTATAGAATGGAAGCAAGAGAATTATAAACTGAAGTTAATACTTAAGATACTAATAGGAACAGAATAGTAACTTGTCTTAGGGTCATTTCAATCTCCATTTTCTGGGTAAGATAAGAAAAATAAGGTGAATAATATATACTGAGAAGAATAAGAATGATCATAATGATAATAATAATGGGGCTATTAATTTAAAACCATGTAGGATTAGTGATCTCCTCAATGTAGAGTCTTCTTTGAATGATGGAGATTTCAGCTCATCCAGATTTATTCATTTTTTGTGATGTTTGTTCATGTTCTCTCATAAGAAGGAGCCAAGATGGGGTTTATGCAATAGGATGAGGGTCTCTTTTGCTCACTCAACCTGTAAGCATTTATTAATCACCCACCATATATCATTTGGACTAAGGATACAAAGAAAAGCAAAACAAAGAAACAAAAAAAAAGAGTTCCTACCCTCAGGAGCTTACCATCCAAGTAAGAAAAATATTTACATGTATAAACATATACAAAACATAAAATAAAAAGACACTAATACTGGTAGAAAAGACCAGGAAAATATCTAGATCACTGAACATTGCTAGGATTCCAATATAACGTATGTGTTGTAATCAATCAATCCATTATTGAACACTTACTAATCTAACATTATATACCAAATACAGTGAAGACATTGGTAATACAAAGTCCAAAATGAAACAGCCTGTAGCCTCAAGGTGCTTACCTTTTACATTTTACTTAGCCTTTCCCTTTACCAGATGGAACCAGGATGTACTGGTAAGTGTTTAACAGCAGGCTCTCTGGGAGAGGGATAATGTAAATATGAAATTCTTTTAAATTGAATCTGCATTATTAATGTTTTTCTCCATTACATTCTTAAGTCTAGACAATAAATAAAACAATAAATTAAGCCCTGATTTGTATCATGTGCCAATACATGTAAATACTCAGGCTGAAAATTTAAGTCAGCTTTTATGAATCAGTTCCAGCACACCTCTGCATTCAACCTATGATTACTGAAACAAGCCCTAATTAATGGTAATTGACACTGATATAATGCCTTTATATTTATTCTGTGCTTTATTTCTCTCATTTGTTGCTTCCAACAATTTTTAATGGTAACTTATCATGAATATTGTCAACATTTTACAGAAATAGATACCAACCACAAGTTAGAGCAGAGGGACATGAATTGTTAAAACACATGGCTTGTTCAATTCAAGGTATTCATACAACAGAATAAAGGAAAATAACAATATTTTGTGCACCATTGAGAGGTTTGAGTAGTTATCAATTAGGTAGCAAAATAGAGACAGACAGAGAACATAAATTAATTTGCACATTTTCTTGTTGTCACTTGTATTTTCAGATGAATCTTGTCTTTATACTGAGCATAGGGTCCCTTGTAATCTATTTTAGCAACTCTGAAAAGTAAGTATAACCAGACCAGATTCAACTGAAGCATTCCTAATTTCTGGCTGACCACTTGTCAGGGATGCTTAGGTAGGGTTGGACCTGAGTTCCCTTCCAGCTTTTAGAGTCGAAGCCTCTGTGATTTTACCCAAGACAAAGATAAAAAAAATTTCTTTGTGTCTACTAGTTATCTAGTCAATCAATAAATATATGCTGAGTGTTCAAAATTCATATTCCACTAAAGACTTGTAGATAAGCACAGTAAGGAAAGGCCATGATATAGGGAATAAAAAGCTTGTCTGGGAATCAAGAAAGCCCTGGACTAAAATTTGGCTTGTGATGTTTACTATGTAGCTATATGCAAAGCAATTAATCTCTGAATTTCTTTCCTCATCTGTAATATAGCATTAATACTATCTATACTATATAGATAGTATTTTTCAGATGAGCCTTCTGGATGAAAGCAGTTTTTTGCACATCTAACAATGAGAGATATCCAAGAGATGACTTTGTAAGGTAGTGAGTTATCCTTTTCAGTTCTGAAGTTGAATGAACCCATTATTCTTCCATGTAAGATTTGACCTTGAGATGTTTGGAATAAAAGTAGATTGGAAAGCAGATTGGAAAATGTACAACTGATTTTAGACTTTTGAATCCAACTTTTTTTCCATTTTAATATTCACTTTTATCTTAGACTTCACATGTAAGAGATCAAGCATAATCTGTAAAACAGCACCAAATCCTCAGTCACAAAAAGAAAAATGCAAGTTTGTTTGTGGGATAACCCTGAAGTCTGTTAGCTGCCATTCTAAAAGACTTTAGTAGTTTATATATCAAGCAAAAGTCTGGAACTAACTCTAAAGTTTTGGGGAAATTATAGAAGAAAAGTTGTCCTGGGATCCATTGACTAATACTGTTGGACATTAAAGAAACCCTTTAGATTGGGTGATATGATGAGGAGGAAATGACAGGATGTCTCTAGTCACCATCTCTCTCATAGGGTCATAGGGTCATAGAAAGGGTAATACCAATAATGTCCCATTCTGCAAAAACCCTACTCATTGGGGCAGCTAGGTGGTACAGCCAGGTCTGGGTAGAGCACCAGCCCTGGAGTCAAGAGGACTTGAGTTCAAATGTGGCCTCAGACACATAGTAATTACTAGCTGTTACTTAACCCCATTGCCTTGCCAAAAGCAAAAACCAAACAAAAACAACAAAAAACCCTAGACATAGAATCATAGAAATTCATACTTGAAGACAATACAGAAGTAATTTATCTCAACTCCTACCCAAATTATCAATCCAAAAAAGATTTCCCAATCCAATTCAACCGAGATTGGGGCATCCAGGTGGTACAGTGGATAGAGCACCAGCCCTGGA
Organism: Macrotis lagotis; assembly: GCF_037893015.1. NCBI lineage: Eukaryota > Metazoa > Chordata > Mammalia > Peramelemorphia > Peramelidae > Macrotis > Macrotis lagotis. The sequence continues at coordinate 138,022,154 of NC_133658.1, forward strand.
GTCAGAAAGACCTGAGTTCAAATTGACCTCAGACACTTAAAAATTACCTAGCTGTATAACTTTGGGCAAGGCACTTAACCCTATTGCCTTGTAAAAAAAAAAGCATGGGTGGAGCCAAGATGGCTACAGGGGAAGAGCCTCTCTTAGGTGCTCTCTCTATAATATTTTAAAACTCATAAAACAATGACTCAACTAAATTTTCGAAAGACAGAAAAGACAGATGGATCTAGTGAGGCAGTTCTCCAGACCAAGGTAACCTAGAAAATAGTGGAAAGGCTCCATTCCAGGGGGTTAGAGGGGCAGCTCACCAGAGTGAAGGAAATTCAGCCTCCTGGAGGCAGCTCCAGGAAGCCTGATGGCTCATGGCAGCGGGGGCAGTTTCCACCCCAGGGAGCACTGGGCACAACTAGGAAGATCAACAGGGGGACCTCTGCCAGAGAGAGCATGTGAAACCTAGCCCTCAGGGCAGGGCACTCAGTGAGCAGCAAGGCCTTTGTGGCAGCCCAGATCCAGGAACCAGCAGACAATCCGTAATCAGGTGCCCCCAGGCAACTCAGCCTTAAGTACTCAGCCTAGGTAGGGGAGTGGAGAGACAATTCTGAGGTCTGTCCTTTGTCCCTGGAACAGGACCCTGGATCACATTAGGATCACATTCGGATCCTAATCACAGCCTAGGCCCCCCATAGAACAGCAGCCCCCCTCCCCACCTCAGCCGCATGGCAGAGGGTTTTGTAGTCATTCACAGATCAGGAGGGAAGACAGAACTTCACACACACACACTGAGATTCTTGTTGGAGGTGCCCCAATAATACTGAAAATTTCAGAAAGCACCCCAAAACCAGGCACAGACTGGGGAAATGAGTAAACAGAAAAAAAGAGGAACACCATTGAGAAATACATTGTCTATGATCCCAAGAAGGATCAAAATGCTCAATATGAAGATGAGGAAGTACAAGCTTCTGCATCTAAGGACTCCAAGAAAAACAAAAACTGGACTCAGGCTATGACAGCTCAAAAAAGATTTTGAAAATCAAGTAATGGAGATAGAAAAAAAATGGGAAAAGAAATGAGAGAGATGCAGGAAAAACATGAAGTCAGCAACTTAGTCAAGGAGATCCACAAAAATGCTGAAGAAAATAACATGTTAAAAACCAGCTTAGGTCAAATGAATAAAACAGTTCAAAAAGTTATTAAGGAGAAGAATGCTTTAAAAAGCCAAACTGGCCAGATGGAAAAAGAGATAAGAAAGCTCTCTGAGGAAAACAAATCCTTCAGATCTAGAATGGAGGTAAAGAAAGATGTTGACTTTGTGAGGTTAAGACACAATACTTCAATACCAAAAGAATGAAAAATTAGAAGAAAATGTCAAACATCTCATTGCAAAAACAACTGATCTGGAAAACAGAATCAGGAAAGATAATTTTAAAATTATTGGGATACCTGAAAGTCGTGATCAGGAAAAGAGCCTTGACCTCATTTTTAAAGAATTCCTACAAGAAAATTGCCCAAATATCCCAGAAGCACAGGGCAAAATAAAAATTGAGAGAATCTCTGCCATAAAAAGACTAAAAAAAAAAATCCCCAGGAATATTATAGCCAAGTTCCAGGTCAAAGAGAAAATATTAAAAGCAGCCAGAAGGACACAATTCAAATATAGTGGAGCTACAGTCAGGATCACACAGGACTTGGCAACAACTACATTAAGGGCTCATAGGGCTTGGAATGTAATATTCCGGAAGGTAAAAGAGCTCGGAATGCAAACAAGAATCAACTACCCAGAAAAATGAACATCCTCCTCCTGGGAAAAAGATGGACTTTCAGTGAACCAGTAGAATTTCAATTGTTCCTGTTGAAATGACCAGAGCTGAACAGAAAGTTTGATCTTCAAATACAGGACTCGGGTGAAGCATAGAGAAAGGAAGAGAAGGGTAAAATATGAGGGACTCAATGATGAACTACATGTATTCTGACAAAGAAAAATGATACTAGTAATACTCATAAGAAACTTCTCATTTAATAGAGCAGGTAGAAGGAGCTTTTATACATGAAGCACAGGAGAGAACTGAATTTGAAGATTTAATATATTGTAAAAATGGAGTCAGTGGCTAAAAGGGAAATGAAATGGGAGTAAGAGAGGAGAGGTGGAATAGGCTAAGATATTTCATATAAGCTTTTTTTTATTACATTGAGATATTGCAATGATATGGAAGGGGGAAAGTGAGGGGGAATGGGGGAATCTTCTCTCTTATCAGAGGTGGCTCAGAATGGAAACAGCATATATACTCAATGGGGTATAGACATATAGAGTAAGAAGGAGAGAAGGGGGATGGGGGAAGATGCGAATGTGAGTGATAGAGGAGAGAGTGGACCAGGGGGAGAGTGGTCAGATATAACACATTTTCTTTTTTACTTCTTGCAAAGGATTGGGATTGGATGGCCTGTCCAGGACCACAGGGCCGGGTGGTTGCTGGACCTTACGGGTGGTATGTGGGCTTGGGGCCTCTTGGCCCCAGGACCAGTGATCAGTCTGCTGTGCATCAAAGCTACCCTACAGCACATTTAAGAGGAGTGACAGAGTAAAAGGAGAGAGAGAAAATATAGTATATGGTAGTAGAGAAGTATGAATGGAGGAAGCTGTGATCAGCCATGGCAACAGTGGAAAAATATGGAAGTAGGTTTTGTGATGGACTTATCATAAAGAATGTGATCCACCTGTGACAGTCCTGGTGGTGTTGGAACGCAGACTGAAGCACATTTTTTATGATTTTTTTATTTTTTCTCTTTCACATTATTGTTCATGAGGGTCTTTGTTTTTGGGGGGAGGGGGTATTATATTTAGTAATGTATAAAAAAAATCATTTGTAGAGTGTTCGAGGTGATCTTCACATTGAACAGCTCATGAATATATTGGAAATATATTGAAAGATAAGTATATTGTGAAACAAAAAGTATATTTGTGAAACTATCATCTAGGTTGTAATTTGCCATCACTCATAATAAAGCTAATTATTGAAAAAAGCAATTCAATGGAGATTAGATGACTGCTATGTTTGAAACACTGTACTAGACCCTTGAATTTGAGAGAGAATGAGAATGCCAATGGACCCTGCTCTCATAGAACTTATATTCTACTGGAAATATATAGTACCTAAATAAATTTATAATGTGAGGATTTCAGGTTGGGATCAGTTAATTAATAGCTTTAAATTCCAAGCTGAAAAGTTTTAATTTTACCTTCAAGGCAATGGGGATAATGAAAGGACTCAAATTTGGAGATCTTGGTGAGGGGGTCAGATTGTGTGGACATAAATCACAAGATTCATGCTTTAGGAAGAGAACTGGAAAAACATATGGTAGAGTAGTGATACTCAGAAACCTAATAACCTCAGAAAAGGAATTATATGACTGAAATAGAAATTTCTAAATCATATAGACAAGGAAATTGAAATCTTTATGAAGTAAAACTTGGAGAAAACAGGACTTTTTTGGTAGAAGCAAGATGATAATGCAAAGCTAGGAAGCTCCCAGAACTTTTCCTGAAACAACTTTAAATGAAGTCTTTCTACAAAGACCCTAAAGCTTCAAATTCCACAAAAAAAGAGTGAAGTAAGTTCTGAACTCAAGATAGAGTGGAGGAACTTCAGTAAAGGTCTGTCTCACCTGGGTAAAATAGGCAGGAGAGCTGGAAAGCCAGGGGGAGGCTGTTAGCCACAGCACAGCTCAAGTGAAGGCCCAGCAAGTCAGCATTGTGATGATAGGTCAACAATGAGAATCCTAACCCCAATTTAGAAGACAAAGTTCAAAGCCTAAGAATACTAGTGAATCAGCCAGTACTGATTGGATCATGGTAATGCAGGGAACAAATGGCTGCATGGACAACATGATGGGAAGTGGTTCTCCATTGCTACCCTAAAGCAGGAAATAAACTCCTCTTTAAGCAATGCCATGGTCAAGCAGTAAGCCAGGTACCAGATTCTGGCCTGAGCACAAAAAATTTAGGACTATATACCCTGTGGCCCAGGAACAGAGTTTAACTATCAAAATGAGCAAAAAAAAAATCAACAAAAAACTGAGTAAAAATGAGCAAAACTGCAAATATACTGAGAGAGGATAAAAACCCCATCTCAGAAGAGGAAAGCAGTGACAAAATTCCTATTGTGAAACCACAAAGGAGTTTATGAATTGGTCTCATACTCAAAAAAGACTTCTTGGAATAACTCAAAAAAGGATTTTTAAAAAGCAAAGAAAAAAAGGAAGAAGAAAAACAGAGAAAAGAAATGAGAATTCTGCAGAAAAATTATGAAAAATTGAAGAAGTCAGTTACTTTAAAAGTAAAAGTGACAAAATGGAAAAAGAATGTATCTCATGAAAAAGTAAATTTGACCAACTGAAAAAAAGGAATATAATTCATCAAAGAGTAAAATTAACCAACTGGAAAAGGAGAACAATTCATTTAAAAGTAAAATTAACTACCTGGAAAAAGAAACACAAAACCTAACTGAAGAAAATAAAACCCTTAAAATTAGAATTGGACAAATAGAAATGAATGCTCATCAATCAATAAAGCAGTCCTTTGGAATTCCACTTCCATCAGAGCAAATATCTTTAAAATTTTATTATTTTTTCTTTTTTTAATTAAAGATTTTATTTGAGTTTTACAATGTTCCCCCCAATCTTACTTCCCTCCCTCACCCCCACCCCCACAGAAATCAATTTGTTTCCATCTTGTACATTGATGCAAATTGAGTGTAATGAGAGAGAAATCATATCCTTAAGGAGGAAACAAAAAGTCTTAGAGATAACAAGATCAGACAATAAGATATCTGTTTTTTCTAAATTAAAGGGAATAGTTCTTGAACTTTTAATTTTTATTGAATTTTACAATTTTTCCCCAATCTTACTTACCTATCCCCACCATCCACAGAAGGTAGTGTGACAGTCTTTACATTGGTTCCATGATATGATCAAAATTGAATGTGTTGAGAGAGAAATCATAGCCTATAGGAAAAAATGAAATATAAGAGATAGTAAAATTACATATTAAGATAACTTTTTTTAAAAAAATTAAAGGTAATAGTCTTTTGTCTTTGTTTACACCCAACAATTATTCTTTGGATAAAGATAGCATTCTCCATCACTGATACCCTAAAATTGTCCCTGACCTTTGCACTGATGAAATGAACAAATTCATTAAGGTTGATCATGAACCCCACATTGCTGTTATAGTGTACAATATTCTTCTGGTTCTACTCTCATTCAACTTCATTTTATGCAAATCCTTCCAGACTTCTCTGAATTCCCATTCCTCCTAGTTCTTAGTAGAACAATAGTGTTCCATAATGTACATATGCCACAATTTCTTCAGCCATTCCCCAGTTGATGGACATTCACTCATTTTCCAATTATTTGAAACCACAAAAAGGGCTGCTATGAATATTTTTGTACAAATGATGTTTTTATTCTTTTTCATGATCTCTTCAGTGTATAGAACCAGTAGTAGTATTGCTGGATCAAAGGGCATGAACATTTTTATTGCCCTTTGGGCATAATTCCAAATTGCTCTTGAGAAAGGCTGGATCAATTCACAACTCCACCATCAATGCATTTCCCACATGCCCTCCAACATTGCTCATTATCCTTTCTGGTCACATTGGCCAGTCTGAGAGGTGTGAAGAAGATGCTTTAATTTGCATTTCTCTAATTAGTAATGGTTTAGAGCAATTTTTCATAGGATTAGATCACTTTGATTTCCTCATCTATAAATTGGCTTTGTATATCCTTTGACCATTTGTCAATTGGGGAATGACTTTTTTTAATAACTCAGTTCTCTATATATTTAATTTTATAACTCAGTTCTCTGTGTATTTTAGAAATGAGTCCTTAGTCAGAAAAACTAATTGCAAAAATTGGTTCCCAGTTTACTACATTTCTTTTTATCTTGGTTAAAATGATGGTATTTATGTAAAAGCTTTTTAATATAATGTAATCAATTTTATCTAGTTTGTTTTTAATGATGTTCTCCATCTTTTCCTTGGTCATAAACTGTTTCACTTTGCATAGATCTGACAGGTAAACTATTCCTTGATCTCCTAGTTTGCTTAAAATATTGTTTTTTATGTCTAAATTTTGCACCCATTTTGATCTTATCTTGGTATAGGGTGTGAGATGTTGGTCTAATTCAAGTTTCTGCCATACTAACTTCTAATGTCCCCAACAGTTTTTATCAAAGAGAATCATTGGATTTTTCATACAGCAGATTATGATAATCCTTTACTGCTATCACTTTTGCACCTAGTCTATTCCAATGATCCACCACTTTATTTCTTAGCCAATACTAGACAGTTTTGATGACTGATGCTTTATAACATAATTTTAGATCTGGTAGGATTAAGCCATCTTCTTTTACATTTTTTTCATTAAATCCCTGGAAATTCTTGACTTTTTATTTCTCCATATGAATTTATTTACAATTTTTTCTAGACAATTTAATGTTTTTTGGAATTTTGATTGATGAGGCACCAAATAAATAGTTTAATTTAAGTAGAATTGTAATTTTTATTATGTTACTTTGACCTACCTATGAGCGGTTGATATTTTCCCAGTTATTTAAATCAGATTATACTTGTGTGAGAACTGTTTTGTAGTTGTTTTCATAGAGTTTCTGACTCACAAGTATTTTATATCTTGTCAGTAATATATAGAAAAACTGAGTATTTGTGAGGGTTTATTTTATATTCTATGACTTTGCTAAAGTTGTTGATTGTTTCTAGTAGTTTTTTTAGATCATTTATTAGGATTCTCTAGGTATACCATCTGAATTATCCTTGAACAATATGGGCTGTGTCCTGGGCTATCTAGTTAATCTCAGTACTGAGTGATATCTGCTGCCCATATCTGAGCCTGGGGTTGGGGGTGGTGGTGAGGAGGTTGTTACTGTGTTTGTTCTGGGAAGGGTCCCTTTCTCTCACAGCAATGCAGTGAGTGAAAACAACAGACACCTCTGAAAAAATGGGGCACGAGGCCCTGGTCTTCCAAGCCAGTGGAACTGACAAGACTGATGTCTGCTGCTCTCCTTCCTGCTTACAAAGCCAAAGCTTCTGAGGCTGCTCTGAAGGTATTCCCTGTGCTGGCTCTCTGTTTTCTGCCCCTGGCACAACCATGTTTCCCTGACACAGACCTTATTGGTAGATGTTCTTTTCCTTGGTTCTTTCTGGATTTTATGAATTTGAATTCTGTAAAGAGGCTTGAATCATATTCTTTCTGAGAGAAAGCCATGAGACCTTAGCACAGTGCTTAGCTTCTCTCCATCATCTTGGCTGGAAGTCAAAAGGCGTAGATCTTGAGAGTAAGGCATGAAAAGAAGGATTATTCTGGGAGAAGACAAGGCACTAGAGGATAAATAACATCTTAAGAAGAAGCAAAAGGACTTTATCTTAGAGGAAGAGAAGTGAGGGTGTAAGCACTGAGTAAATCTTATTCTCAATAAATTTGATCTCAACAAATTTGAAAAACGTATATTCCCCATTGGGTTTTAAAAATTTATTCTACCCTACAGGGAAGTAGGGGCTAATAAAAGGGCCAAAGTAAAAGTAAAGTTCAAGATAAAGTTAAAGATAAAAATAGTAAAAGGGGAAAGGGAGAAAGAAAAGAGAAAGGGCTTAAAGAAAGAAGGGCTGATCCAGAGGCAGAAGAGAAATGTTGGTGGGGAGGAAAGAAAAGAGAAAACTACAAATAAGGTAAAAATAGGATGAAGGGAAATACAGAGTGTGTAATATCTGAAAATGTGAATGGGATGAATGCTCCCATAAAACAGAAGTAGATAGGAGAGTGGATTAAAAACTGTAAATTCTGCAATGGGAAACACATTTGAATCAGAAAAACAGGGTAAATGCAGAAGCCTGAAGCACAATATATTATATTTCAACTGAAGTCAAAAATAAAGCAAGAGAAATTTTAAACTCAAACATAGCAAAAGCACCAACATGGTACTGATATCTAAACCAGGAAATCCCCAAAACAGTGAAAATTATAGACCATTCTCCCTATTGAATATTGATGCAAAATTTTTATATAAAATTTATTAAAGAGATTACAAAAAGTGATTACTAGAATAATACAGATTGATTAGGAAGAATTTATCCCAGATATGTAGGAATGGTTCAATATTAGGAAATTGATCAGCATAATTGAGCATATCAATAAGGGAAAAACTAGAAATCATTTTATCTCAAAAGATGCTAAAAAACCTTTGACAAAGTATAGCACCCATTCTTATTAAAAATATGAGAGAATTTAGGAAGAATAATAATTGGAATTTTCCTTAAAATGATAAGCAATATCTATCTAAAACCATCAGCAAACATTATATGTAATAGAAATAAACTAACAGCTTTCCCAACAAAATCAGGGTGAAAGAGGGATGCCTATTATCATATCTATTCAATATTTATCAAAAAAAAACATTGACTTTAACATTAGGAGAAGAAAAAGAAATTGAATTAATTAGAATAGGCAATGAGAAAACAAAATTTGCATTTTTAGGGTTTTTTTTTTTGCAAAGCAAATGGGGTTAAGTGGCTTGCCCAAGACCACATAGCTAGGTAATTATTAAGTGTCTGAGGCCGGATTTGAATTCAGGTACACCTGACTCCATGGCCAGTGCTCTATCCACTGCGCCACCTAGCCGCCCCTAAAATTTGCGTTTTTAACAGATAGTATGATAGTATGCTTATTTTAATGATTAGATTTATCTAAGTCTGAGAGGGGAAGTTTGAGGTTTCCCACCAGTAGAGTTTTATTGTCGATGTCTTCTTGTAACTCCTTCAACTTCTAATCCAAGAATTTGGATGCTATACCATTTGGTGCATATGTATTTAGTATTAAAATTACTTCATTTTCTATGGTACCTTTTAGGAGGATACAATTTCCTTCCTTATCTCTTTTAATGATAGCTATTTTTGCTACCCCTGCTTTTTTCACTTCAGCTGAAGCAAAATATATTTTTTTCCAACCTTTTACCTTTACCCTGTGTGTATGTCTCTCTCTGCTTCAAATGTGTTTCTTGTAAGCAGCATATTGTAGGATTCTGGTTTTTAATACACTCTGCTTTTCACTTACATTTTAAGGGAGAGTTCATCTCATTCACATTCAAAGTTATAATTACTAATTCTTTATTGCCCCCCCATACTGTCTTCCCTCTGTTTGTATTTTTCACTTTTTTCACTTTTTCACTTTCACTTCATATTCCCCAATATTTTGTTTCTGAATACCACTACCTTCAGTGTGTTTGCCCTCCTATGTCCAACCACCCCTTCTTTCCCCCTTCCCTTTGCCCCTTCTTCCTTCCCTTCCTCCTGTTAGTTCCCCTTTTCCTCCCCCAACTCCCCTTTTGCTCTTATAATAGTTGAAAGGTAAGATGAGTTTCTTAATTTAACTGAGTGTGTATATGCTAACTTTAAGCCAAATCTGGCATAGGTCCTTTGTTCCTCTTAATTTAATGAGATTTATCCCATACAATCACCTCCATTCTCCCATCTCTTTATTGTCTCCCCTTTTAAAGCAGAAATTGTTTTTAAATCATTCTATTGGAGTCACAGATAAGTCATGCATGTCCATCACTTCTGGCTAAGCATATTCTCTCTAATAGAGTGACAATTCTCAAGAATTATTCGAGTCTTTCTCCCAGGTAGGGATGTAACCAGTTTCATCTTCTTTGATAGCAGTTTTTTTTTTCCTAAACCCTTTTTTGTCCTACCTTTCCATGTGTCTTTTGGGTCTCCTGTTTGAAGCCCAAATTTTCTATTATGCTCTGATCTTTTCCTCAGGAAAAATTGGAAGTCTTCTATTTCATTACATGTCCGTCTTTTCCCCTGGAAGAGAAGACTCAGTTTTGCTGGATAGTGAATTCATGGCTGCATTTCAAGCTCCCTTACTTTTCAGAATATCGAATTCCAGGCCCTTCAATCCCTTAACCTTGATGCAGCCAGCCCTGTATAATAATCCTTACTTTGGCTCTTTGGTATCTAAATTGTTTCTTTCTGGCTGCTTGCAGGATTTTCTCTTTTTTCCTGATCATTCTGGAATTTGGCCACAATTTTCCTTGCCATTTTCATTTGGGGATCCCTTCCCAGAGGGAGTTGATGTATTCTTTCAATAACTATTTTGCCCTCTGGTTCCATGATATCATGGCAGTTTTACATCACTAAGTCCTGTAGTGTTAAGTCTGGGGTTTTTTCTCTTCAGTATTTTCAGGAAGCCCAATGATTCTTAGATTGTCTTTTCTTGTTCTATTTCTATTCTCTGGTTTTACTAATGAAGCATTTAACATTTTCTTCTATTTTTTTATTTTTTTGTTTTGTTAACAGATTCTTATTGTCTCATGAAGTCCTTAGTTTCCACATACTCCATTCTTTTTTTTAAGAAAAGAATTTTCTTCATTTACCTTTTGCAATTCCTTTTCTAATTGTTCAGTTCTAATTTTGAAAGAGTTTTCCATTTGACCAATTGAAGGTTTGAGAGAACTATTTTCTTTTTGCATTTGTCCAATTGGATTTTCCAAAGATTTGTTTTCTTGTTGAAGGATGTTAATTTTCTCTCCCAAATTTTTCAATTGATTTTTAAACTCCCTCCTGATTTCTTCAAGGAAGTCTTTCTGGGTTGGAGACTAAATTGTATTCTCCTCAAAAGTTCTAGATCTCTCTGAGTTAGTGTCTTTACCTTCTAGGTAATTTTCTATGGACCCCCCTTTCTGATGGCCCTTCTTCATTTTCCTGAGTTCTTTTGTTTTGGGAGGGTCTGGTTCACAGAAGTTTGGTTTTGAGATCCCTGGAGGCCTTACTCACTGAGTTTAATAACTCCCAAGTGGGCCAGTCAGTAAGGTGTGCTAGAGGCTTTGCTCACTGGGTTTAGTAACTTCAAGTGAGCTGGTCAATAGGGGCAGCTGGTTGCTTTCTCTGTAGTTTCTGTGACCTTGATTTGAGCCTCTTTCCCTTTGCCTGGAGGGGGTTGGTGGTGCTGAGCTGCTCAAACAATGTGATCTCTGTCCTGGGGCAAGTTAATTACTCTACACATTCACAGCTGAGGGGGCTCTCTTACCCACACCTGAGCCTGGGGTGGGGTGGGATGGGGTGTACTGTTACTGTGTTTGGGAATTAATTTATAAATTTTATGTTATAACCAATCAAACCATGTAAGAGTTTCTGTTTTGTTCTATTCTATGAGATAAATACATTGGAGGGACATAAGATCTTTAATCCCAAGGAAAACCACAATATTTAAGAGTGAACATAAAATAATAACTTCAGATATCAAATCCAGATCTCAATACATTAATATTCATTGCTGACTAAAAAAAATAAATAAAAAGTAACTCAGTTGAATAGGCAGGACGTGGAAAATCAGAAAAAAATCAATAATTCAGTGTTTGATAAATGTGAAGTCACAAATTACTTGCAGAGTAACATTATTTGATTTAACAAAGTAACAATTGGACAAAAATTAATTTAAAAATTACATATTAAACTATACCATGTCAATTTTTAAATGAATGAAAAACATCATACCATAAAAACAAAGTTCAACTAGATGGGATCTTTCAAAGCTATTAAAAGAAGGCGAATTCTTATTCAAAGGATAAGGCAAACAGAAAAATAATTTTTTTCTGATTAACAAAATTTAAAATTTTTTCTCATGAAATTGATTTGATATATTTATATCACCATATATAGGGAACTAATCCAAATTTATAAGCTTGAGTCATTTACCAGTGAATATGGTGTCAAAGGATACAAAAGTTATTAAAAGATGAATTGCAAGCTATTAACAGTAATATGAAAGATTGTTCTGAATCAGCAACAAGATAAATGAAAAACAAATACATTATAAATTTCACTTCACATCTGTAAACTTGACCAATCAAAAAAAGACAATGGAAATTTTTAACATTGTGAGTACTACTGAAAGATAACTACACTGATGAGCCATCAGTAGAATTATGAATTTATCAACCATTCTAGAAGGAAATAATTATGGAAAACATGTCTAAAAAAGCTTACCTCTTTGGGGCATAAACTCAGAGCTAGGCATATAATATTAGGAGTCAAAATCAGAGAAAAAAGTGCCAAACATATTTAAATATTGATAGTAGCACTTTTCATGCAAGAAAGAACTGAAAATGAATCAATTAGTAAAGATTAAACATATTGTGATACATAAATGTTATAAGATATCACTATGCCATGAAAAACAATTAATATGCATAGTCAAGGAAAACATATGCCACAAAAACTGTATTTTTCAATATGCATCTTGAGTCCATCAGTTCTGTCAGAAGGTAGACAGCATGAATCAATAAAAGTTTAATAAAAAGAAAAAAATCCTGTAAAGTATTCAGTGAAGCATGAGAAGACTTTTATCATTGTAATAAAAAGAAGTAGAACCAGGAAAACAGTATCTTCTATGATAACAACATTATAAATAGGATGAATAAAAACCTGAAACTGAATTCTGTGTTCCTATTAGTGACCAAGAAACTTGGCCCAGGCAAAAAATGAAGTTGTGAATTTGAGACTTTCTCTATACTTTACTGAGATGGGAAAAGTGCATGTGCAATATTGTACAAACAGTCAAATTTATTTATAATATTGGATAACTTTACTGTTTTTCTTTTCTTTTTTAAAAGTTTCTTATGTAAGTAATGACTTGTTGGATCACAGGTTAACTAATATATGCACAAAATATGGGGATATAAAATATAAGAATTTCAAAATGGAGGGAAACAAAAACTTAGCAATTATAATTTTACGTGTGAAGACATACCTAGTCAACAAATGAAAGAGTAGCAACATGGATAAAATATAAAAATAAAAAGTAACATATACAAGAGTAATGCTTATCAAAAAGTAGTTTATGAAATTAAAGGGAAGCTAGAAGAAAATTTATTTTACCCCAGATGATTTAAAAAGTAGGCATTAAAATCATACTCTCACATAATACATATATAATATATATATATATATATTATATAATATATATCATGTGAAGGGTACCATATTCAATGTATAAGAGAAATTAAAATAAATTGAGACCAAGATCCATTTCCCATAGCACTATATAAAGGAACAAACTTATTAATAAATGCTTGCTTACTTAACTAGAAGCTCTTTTCCATTTTTTCCCCTTGAAGTTCTTGACAGCGATCTCTTGAATAAATTTTTTTCTTGGCTCTATTAGATTGTGGTTTTCTGTTTGTATTTCTTTATTGGTTTTGTTTTCTGTTGTGTTCCACTGACCTTTCTTAGCCTTAAGTAGTTTCCTGCAATTTCATTATTTAGACACAGGTTATAATTTTCATTGAAAAGAAGAGTTTCTAGATTCTGAATCCTACACATTGACAAATCATTCATCTTTCATATATATATATATATATATATATATATATATATATATATATATATATATTTGGATATATTAAGACCTCTTTTTATTGCTTATTAATTTTTTGGAGTTGGGAACTAAGGTAGTTCAGTAGATAAAAGTGCTAGGCCAGGAATCAGCAAGATCTAGCTCCAAATGTAGCTTTAGACACTTACTAACTGTGTGATCTCTTTTCCCCTTAGTTCCCTCATCTACAAAATGAGCTCATGTATTTGCAAAGAAAACCCCCATGATCACTATGACCTATGATATTACAAAGAAATGATGCAAGTGAATAACAACCTTCATTTTTCGTATTATTTGCTAGTTTGTTTTAAAATTTTTTAAATTTTATTACTTTACGTTTTTACCAATTAGCAAGAATTTATTAAGTGCATACTATGTTGGTATGTCAACAATTGTTTTATTGTAGATGGTTTAGAAGTTAGGTGACTTGCCCAGAGTTACATGGTCATTTTTTGTCTAAGAAAGGTATGAAACCAAGTCTCTTTATCCATATCTCCAGGCTGCCTCTCTTTCTTTCTTTCTTTCTTTCTTCTTTCTTTCTTTCTTTCTTTCTTTCTTTCTTTCTTTCTTTCTTTCTTTCTTTCTTTCTTTCTTTCTTTCTTTCTTTCTTTCTTTCTTTCTTTCTTTCTTTCTTTCTTCCTTCCTTCCTTCCTTCCTTTCTTTCTTTCTTTCTTTCTTTCTCTTTTTGTAATTTTATATTATTACAATAATCGTGTTGTGAGAGAAATCATAAACCCCCTCCCCCTCCCAAAAGGATGATAAACCTCAAGAATAGTGAGGGAGAAAAAAAATGTACTTCAGTCTATGTTTAGATTCCAATGGCTCTGTCTCTGGGATAAGTTGCCTTCTTTATCATAAATCCACCAAAGAAGTTGCTTCAATATTTTTCCCACAGTTCCTATCACTAGCTGTATTTCCCTCTACTCTATTCCTTCCCACTCTCATCTATTCTATTCTCCTGAGTCCTGTACTTGGAGATCAAACTTTCTGTTCAGTTCTGGTTGTTTCAATAGAAAAGGTTGAAAGTTCCCTGTTTCATTGAAAGTCCATCTTTTCCCCTGAAAGAGGATGTTCAGTTTTGCTGGGTCGTCGATTCTCATCTATAAACCAAGATCTTTTGCCTTCTGGAATATCATATTCCAAGTCCTATGAACCCTCAATGTAGCTGCTGCCAGATACTATGTAATCCTGACTGTAGAGCAATGGTAGTTAAATTGTTTTTTTCTGGCAGCTTTTAGTGTTTTCTCTTTGACTTGGGAGTATTGGAATTTGGCTATAATATTCCTGGGAGCTTTTCTTTTGGGATCTCTTTCAGGAGGTATTTTGCTAATTCCCTCAATTTCTATTTTACCCTCTGCTGCTAGGATCTCAGGGAAATTTTGATGTATTATTTTTTGAAAGATTAAGCCTTTGATTTTCTAGTCAGAGGTGCACTGTGGCACAGGATTCTGATTCAGAGGAGAGAAATGCCAGTGGCATATGACTGAGTCAGTTCAGGGTGACTCTGTTTATGCCAGTCTGATCAGGGTATTTTCCTGGGGAGTAGTAAATGTTTGGACATGTCCAGAAGCAGGGTACATATATTCTGGTCTGTACAATTTAAAAAGATAGGTGGACAGAGACTCATGTGAGATGTAATGCTGGTAACTGGATCCCTTATCAGGATCCATTATATTGCATATACCTATCTGACAAGGGTTGGTCAGAGAGCTTTTATCTAGACTTAAGAGCCCACTACCTGGGCACAGAATGGGAGTTGGGGCTATGGAACCCCAATTTATATCCTGATTAGATCCTAAGCTGTAAATTACCAGTTATAGAGCTAGGGCCCTGGTCTGGCTGGCTGGCTGGCTAAGCCATTCAAACTAGAGAGAGTTATTTAACATAGAGTTATATTAGACAATCTGATGATTGGAGAAGGAGTAGTTTGTAATGAATTGAATCTATCAAGTTGCTGCCTAAAGTTAGATGATAATAGGCAAATAGTAAAAGACATCAGAAAGTTGGCATGTACTACCCCCACAAACCTAGAAAATAAGACAGATCCATGTCTCTGATAACCAGTAAATAATAATCTTGATAGAAGAAAAAGTCAGTAGTTATGTCAATAACAAGTATTGATATTCAAGCAAGAAATCACTGATAAGGTGTGGAACCCCAAATTCTTATTATAAAAGAAAAGGCAGAATTGTAAGGAATATGTGGGTGTTGAGTTCCACAAGAATGTGAAGGGAGGATTGTTAGTTTACATTACAAAGACTAATGTTGTTGCCCCTAGGTAAGAGTTAATGTCACAAGACTCAAACTGATCAAAAACTGAGATTAGGTGAGTGTGCTCCAACTTTTATAACATCTGAGAAGTGGTAATATAGTCTCTGCTTGAAGATGCCTAGTATTTGAGAATTGAATGTTTTCAAGGACAATTCATTATAGCTGGGCAGAGTTCTGACTATTAGGAAGTTTTTGCTTATATTGAATGACAATCCAGTGCCAGCAAATCTATTTTAGGTTTACTTTCTAGAACCAAGAGGAGAAAGCATAAAATATTTTTCTAAATTGCAATTTATACCTCAAATATTTGGAGAAAGCTAAAATAATTTTGGTCATCTAGATGACAGGATAGATAGAGCACAGGTCCTGGAGTCAGGAAGACTCATCTTCCTGACTGCAAATCCAGCCTCAAATACTTACAACCTATGTGAGCCTGAGCAAGCCACTTAAATATGTTTACCTCAGCTTTCTCATCTGCAAAATGAACTGGAGAAGGAAATGACAAACTACTCTAGTATTACTACCATGAAAACTCCAAATAGGGTCAGAGAGTTGGACACATTTGAAAAACAGATGAATGAAGGCAAAAATTCCCTCTAAATTTTCATGTCTCCAGGTTAAGTATCCCTAATCCTTTCAAATAATTGTGGAGTGAAATGATTTCCAATCCTCTTATCATCCCCCTTTCATCCAATAAAAGTATACTATCTTGTTAATGGTTAGATGAGTTAATGTTAAAGTGTGAAGTAGATATATGTATACATATATGTATATATATGTATGTATGCATATAATTCAGATTATTCATGTATTTCTAGAATAAACTACTATGTCTGTGAGAATCAAACCATCAACAATTATTAATAGCCAAGTCCATGCCAGCATTGTTCTAAGTGTTGAAGACACAAAAAGAGTCAAAAGATAGGTGTTGTCCTCTAAGTTTGCAAGCTAATGAAGGAAAGAGTTGCCAGTTATTCAAATTGTGTAGGCAACCAAACCAAAAAGTTCAATAGAATCAATTACTCTGATATCTTAATGGTAATCATATGAAAAAATAGACAGATGTAATATGGCATTTCTATAGTAATTTAGCAGTGGTTTTCCTTTTAATTTTGTTTTTGCAAGGCAATGGGGTTAAATGACTTACCCAAGGTCACACAACTGTCTTAGGCTAGATTTGAACTCAAATCCTCCTGACTCCAAGGCTGGTGTAACTAACTGCCCCTAGGTTTTCCTTTTCAAAAAATAAAATGAAACCTGTTTTTTTTTAATGGAAAACTGGATTTCCAAGGGTTTTAGTCACTTGCCTAAATACATAAAACTGATAGATAGCAAAGCTGGAACTTAAACCTTCACTTACATCTTTTGCTTTCTTGGACCTTCATTTTGATTGAGTTTTTTTTGCAAGGAAATGGGGTTAAGTGACTTTCCCAAGGTCACACAGCTAGGTATTTATTAAGTGTCTGAGGTCAGATTTGAACTCATGTCCTTCTGACTCCAGAACTCATGCTCTATCCACTGCACTCCCTAGCTACCTTTGATTGAACTTTGATATGGCTATATATAAAATTCAAAAATAACCAGAAAATTAACAAATCATCATAGTCATTTTGTAGTATGAAAAAAATGGTTTGTAAAGGATTTCACAATTCTGTCTTGACTCACTTTGTTCTTATTTTTCCTCTAGTCCTTTTGGAAGCTGCTCTAGAACTGAAGACGAAACTCTCTCTGTGCACTTGACTTTCAATGCTTTCTTTGCCTATTATTTTGAATTCCTGGTAAGTGACTATAAGATAGCAGGAAGAGTCTTATTGTCATAGAGGTTTCAATAGCAAAAGTATGAAATAAGTCATTTTTATAAAAAAGTTAAGATACATTAAATGTAATATTTCTCAGAATATCTCTTATTCTCAAGGTAGTTCTTAGCAAAATTGGGGAAAAAAATTATGTAGACTTCTATTTTCTTTTTTTTTTGCAAGGCAGTGGGGTTAAGTGGCTTGCCCAAGGCCACACAGCTAGGTAATTGTTAATTGTCTGAGGTCGGCTTTGAACTCAGGTACTCCTGATTCCAGGGCCAGTGTTCTATCCACTACGCCACCTAGCCGCCCCTAGACCTCTTTTTTCTGTTCAGTAAATAGTACATATGTATTTGATTCTTTAGAAAAATGAGTATTAAAAATTCTATTTTATAATCTTGAAGTTGTTATATGGAACCAATTCGGTAATTACTTATTTCAATTTGAGCAAGTCATTCAATTTCTCAGGGCCTTAGTTTCCTCATTTGAAAAATAACAGGGTGGATACCAATGACATTTAAGGTCACTTAATAGGTCTCAAGCCCTATCCCTATTAGCATATATAAAAGGATATGTCAATTCTAAAATGTACAGTTCAGATAAGTTATTACTTACAGTTCAGATAAGTTATTACTATTAATTTTATTGTTGTAGTACATTGTTGGCTTACCAAATATATTATTAAGACCTTAAGATAATAGTTCATATTTCTAGAGAACTATTTTGAGAATAACCATGGAAGAGACATGGTGAACACAGTATTAAATCCATTTTACAGATGAGAAAATTAACGATTAGAGAGTTCAAGGAACTTGCCCAAGGGTTTATGCTTAATAAGTAGTAGAACAGTTGCTCAAAACCAGTTCTTATGTTCATATGGTATTGTTCATAAATCACTTCATAAATGACATGATTTCTATATAAATATTTTTTGCGAAGAAAGATATTTGTCCAGATGAATTCTAATGGCCCCTTTCATCTTTTAATATATGATCATTTGATCTTACACATACCAAACAATAATATATCTCATCTTAACTACTTTATTAGCCCCAGTTACATAATATTATGTCAATATAAATTATTTGGTATTATTGCTGCTATTTTTATTGTTTTTCTTCTGTTTTGTTTTGTTTGGGGGCAAAGGATGGCCTTTATTCTGCCCAGTGGAAAACCAATATACCAGTAATACATAAATGAATCACAATGTTTTTAATTAATTTACATAATACCTCACAGTCTCTAATGAATCTCACTTTCCATAGGGTTCTAAAGTTGGAAAAGATATCTAGACTCATGGTACATGCTTTGTTCTCTCCTTGGAAGGAGAATGAATAAAATTCCACTTTCCATAGATATGGCCAAATCCTTCAGTCATATACAATCACCCTATGATTTGTCTTGCCCTTGAAAGGGAAAGGAGTTCATTATTTCTTAACACAATATCCTCATATTATATCAACTTTCATTCATACTTCATCGAGAATTAACAAAAATCTTATTTTATAATTTTATTCTATGAAGCTTGAAGTTCACCATAATGAAAATAAGCTTAGTGCTGTTAAACAGATCATTATCATTGGTTTTTTAAATACATTTCATTAAATATATTTCATACTTACTTCACCTGCATTTTCCATTGCGTTCTTCATCTTAATTTCTATTAGAGAATAGTCTAATAACAAAGAATAAACAGAAGATTTTTAGGGGAAGGAGCATAGGGAGAGCATCTCTGGAAATCTAACCAATGGCTCAGAAAAAAACTGATATTCTTTGTAGAGTTCCATGTCTGTAGTTCCCCCATTTGTTCAAAGAAGTAATTGGTGCTCAGTCATTTCAGTTATGTCCAATTCTTCATGATACCAAATGGGATTTTCTTGACAATACTGGTTGCCATTTCCTTCTCCAGTTTATTTTACATATAAAGAAACTGAGGCAATTGGAGTTAAGTGACTTGTCTAAGCTGGTAAATTCTGAAACCCAATTTGAATTTAGGAAAATAAATCATCCTGACTTCAGGCAGTATTCTCACTGTGCCATCTAGCTTCCTGAAAAGGAACAGAAGATTTTGTCCTGTGTCATCTTCTCTAGTGTCAACCTTGTTGTATTCAGTTGGACTTGACTCAGATCAGTCTTTTCATAGTTTAAGTTTGACATTAGAATAGAATAGGGGGCAGCTCCATGTTGCAGTGGACAGAGCACTGACCCTGGAGTCAGGAGGAATTGAGTTCATATCCAGCCTCAGACACTTAATAAATTGCCTTAGCTATGTGACCTTGGGCAACCCCTTTGTCTTAAATAAAATAAAAAAAAGAATCTCATATTTCTTTTTTAAAAAATGGAATGAATTACTCAGAACAATTAACAAAAAAGAAATTACTTGGCCATACCCACACAGGAAATAGCTGTTCAAAGGATAAGGCATTGAGTATACATCAAACTGTTTCTCACCTCCACAAAACCCTCTTGACTGAACTGCTCATCATGAGCTCTTGGTGACTATTTTGTGCTTTGATGATGTGAAACTAATATCAACAGTATGAGTTTATAATCATGTGAGGCAACCAAGATTAAAAGATACTCTGAATATCTTTTAAACAAAAACTAGCCTGAATTGCATGTGAATGGGAGTGGGCCTGAAAAGGGAGTGTTGGGGGCAAGTTAGAATGTTGCTCCTTCCACACTTGGTCATTATAATTTTCCAACATTTAGTCTCTATTCTTAAAGTGTTCCCAGGGTAATCTAAAATCATCATATTCACTGTTCCTTATAGCACAGCAATATCTTAATGCATTCTTGTGCAATAACTTGGTTAGTCATGCTCTTATTTTCATTGTTGTTGCCAGTGCTATTTATGCCTGACCTATGGCTGAGCCTTCTGAACTTGTATTTGTCTGATCAGTCACTAGTGATGTAATTTCAGTCCTCCTTGAGAACAAGGGAAAACAGCCAACAAATCATGAACCTTCTAAATTATTTCTTAACCAAGGATCCGTAAACTTGGTTGTTGTATTAGGTGTTGTGGTTTTAGTATTTTCTTATCCATATTTAAATGTGATTAGTTTCCTTTGTAATCATATGCATTTTATTTTATAAATTTAAAAACAACTACTCTTAGAAGGGAATTCCTTTTTCTTAAACAACTAGATATAGAGAACATGATGTAAAAATGGCCCTAGTTTAGAGTGCATAATTATAACTGTCACAACTAGCAGCCATTCTCATTATTACATAATTGCATAGAAACACTAGATTTGGGGGCAGTATATGTATTATGGAATGTGAACTCCACTTATTTCTTTGTTCATTTGTAGCAGATAATTTCACTATTCTTGACAATGTTTTTTTTAATCTATAAATTAAGTGATATTTGTACCACTTGTTTCAAAAAATTTTTGTGAGAAAGTATAGCATGAATTTTTAAGACTACAATTCAACTTAGATTAATGTATACCATGGAAACAATGTAAATACTAACAGACTCCTTTCTGTGGGGGGTTGGGGGAGGGAAGCAAGATTAGGGGAAAATTGTAAAATTCAAAATAAATAATGTTTCTTTTTAGAAAAAAAAGAAATTGAAACCTTAATCAGAAAAAAAAGACTACATAGTATAGTGAATAGAGGGCTCAATTTAAGCTTCTTAAATTGTTGATTTGAAAATACCTGAATCCCAGTCTTTCTTCTAATACATACTGTGATGGATCACTGAAATAATTAGCTACAAAAGACGCAGCAATAAATAACTATACTAACCCAAATGTTTCATTTTCTGGGATAAAAACTCACTTTTTGATTAAAAACTGCTGCAAAAACTATTAAGTTAGTATGGCAGAAAGTAGACATAGGCTAGCATCTTACAGCCTATTCCAAGATAAAATCAAAATTAAGAGAACAAAATTATTATATCTCTATGAAAAGGGGTGCTATTTTATGACTAAAGAAGAGGTAACATTATAAAACATTATAAAACAAACAAACTGGATAATTTTGATTACATTAAATTGAAAAGTTTTACACTAATAAAAACACTGCAACCAAGATTAAAAGGAAAGTAGTGTTTCTGGAGTGTTTCTGATGGAGGGCTCATTTCTAAAATACAGAGAGAACTGATGAATTTTATTTAAAAAAAACACAAGTCATTTCCCTAATTGATAAATGGTCAAATGATATGGAAAATCATATCTAAAATGAAGAAATCAAAGCACCTATAATCATATGAAAATTGCTCTAAATCATTATTGAATAGAGAAATACAAATTAAAACATCTTTCAGGTTCTACCTCACACCTATTAGATAGGCCAATATGACGAGAAAGAAAGATGATCAATGTTGGAGGGAATGAGGGAAAACTAGAACCTCTAATGCATTATTGGTAGAGTTATGAACGGATTCAACCTCTCTGGAGAGCAATTTGGAATTTTGCCCAAAGGGCAACAAAACTGTGCATACTCTTTGATACAGCAATACCACCACTAAGTCTTTATAATGAAGAGACTAGAAAAAGATAAAAATCCCACATGTACAAAAATATTCATATTAGATCTGTTTGTGGTGACAAAAAATTAGAAAATGAGGGAATGCACATCAATTGAAGGATGGCAAAATAAATTGTGGGTATAAATGTGATGGAATATTTTTATTCTATAAGAAATCCTGAGGCACAGGATTTCAGAAAAGCCTGGAGAGACCTGCATGAATTGATACGGAGTGAAATGAGCAGAACTAGATAAACATTATACATACTAAGAACTATGTGGAGTGATAATGTATGATGGACATGTTCATTTCAGCAGTACATTAATTAAAGACTTTTTTAAAAGACTTGTGATGGAAAGTCAATATCCAGAGAAAGAATTGAGTTTAAGTGAAGATCAAAGCTTATTGTTTTCAAATTTTAAGAAATATCATTTTTTTCCCTCTCTATAATGTTTCTTTTCTCCCATTCGGATTTAATTCTTCTCTCAAAACATGATCTACGTGGATTTATGCTTATCATGATTATAAATATAGAGTGCCTATATTGGATTATTTTCTGTCAGGGGAAGGGGAGACAGAAGGGGGAGAGTGGAGGGAGAAAATTGTAAAATTCAAAACCTTCCAAAAAAATGATTGGTTAAAACTACTGTTGCATGTAGTTGAAAAAACAAATAAATATAATATTTTAAAATCTCAAAACAAGCAAAAATAAGTAGTTGACTAGCTGGAAAATAAAATTGACCTATTGAAAAAGGAAAGCAACTTTTGACCAAGCTGGCAGAGAGAAGACAGGCACAGTTCTAAAATCTCCTAATCTTCCCCCATATATGATATGAAACAAACCTCAACAGAAATCTGATCAACAAAATCTAGAAAGAAAACCCAGGAGAAAGAACATTTACCTCAGGATTTGTCTTCTGCAATCATGGGTGTGCCTGGTGCAGAAGTGCTTGATGTGTGTGGATTAGCCACAAATTAGCCTGATTAGCAAGGGGGCCCTGGGAGCCTGAGGACCCAAGAACTGGACAGAATTGATCAGCTTGATTAGTGGCAGCAGTTGACCCTGGAGGCTTGGATCCACTAGGGAACAGAGTCTTTGGGTGTTGGCGCTGATCCTCTGGAGCTTGCTGGCAGGGTTAGAGGGAGAGTTCAGGTGTGTAAGAGCTGCAGACATCCCTGGGCTCAGAGGAACTCAGAGTCCAAGCCTCCATTTCAGCTGAAGTCTCTTTCCAGAACAAACACAATTACAGACTACCTCTGCCCCAGACTAAGGCTAACTGTAGAACAACCTTAGCTGACAATACGGAGAGTGATCACCTTACCCCAGGGTATTGCCCACCACTGATCAAAGACAAAAGTATTTAACAGCTTCAATCACTCCCTCTAGGCCAGGGGAGAGGGGCTCAATCAAGGTCACAGACACTCCAGAGAAAGCAACAAGCGCCCCCTACTGGCCAGCCAGAGCTTTTATGTTCAGTAATCAAACTTCTAGCACCCCCTACTGGCCAGCTGGAGATATTAAACTCAGTGAATAAAGCCTATAGGGATCCCAACACCAAACCTTTGTGAACTCAAGGTCTTAATAAAATGAAGAAAGGCCAGTGGAAAGGAGGGTCCATAGAAAAATTCTTGGAAGGAAAAGACCTTAACTTAGAGAGACCTAGAACCTCTGAGGAGAATATGATGTGTTATCAAGCACAGAATGACCTCCTTGAAGAAATAAGGAAGGAGTTTAAAAATCAATTGGAAAATTTGGGAAAAGAAACCCAAGAGAAGATTAACACCTTGCAACAAGAAAACAAATCATTGGAAAATACAAGTGGACAAATGCAAAAAAGAAAATAATTCCCTCAAATCCTCAATTGGGCAAATGGAAAAGTCTTTCAAAAATAGAATTGACCAATTGGAAAAGGAGCTGCAAAAGGTAAATGAAGAAAATTATTCTCTAAATAAAAAGAATGGAATCTGTGGAAACTAATGACTTCATGACACAGCAAGAGCCTGTTAAACAAAACCAAAAAAATGGAAAAAAATAGAAGAAAATGTTAAATACTTCATCAGCAAAACCACTGACCTCAAGAATAGATTGAGGAGGGACAACCTGAGAATTATAGGTATTCTTGAAATCATTGAAGAGGAAAAAAAAAAGTCTAGACTTAACATTATGGGATTTAGTGATGGAAAATTGACCTGATATCATGGAACCAGAGGGCAAAGTAGTTATTGAAATGATATATCAATCCCCTCTGGAAAGAGATCCTAAAATGAAAAAACCAAGAAATGTTGTGGCCAAATTCCAGGACTATCAGATAAAAGAGAAAATCCTGCAAGCAGACAGAAAGAAACAATTTAAATATCAAGGAGCCACAGCAAGGACTATGCAGGACCTGGCTGCAGCAACATTAAGGTATTGAAGGGACTGGAATGAGAAGAGCAAGGGAGCTTGGAATACAGTCAAGAATCCACTATCCAGCAAAGCTGAGCCTTCTTTTTCAAGGGAAAAGATGAACATTTAACAAAATGGAAGACTTCCAACAATTCCATATGAAAAGAAAACAGAGTTACATAGAAAATTTGGACATCGAACAGGAGGTTCAAGAGACACATGAAAAAGTAAAAAAAAATGGAGGGGAGTAAAGAAAAAACTGCTATACAATAAGATGAAACTGGCTATATCCCAGCATGGGAAAAAGAGTCTTATAATTCTTAAGAATTGTAACTCTATCAGAGATAATATACTTAGCCAGAAATGATGAACACTCATGACTTATCCATGAGACTGCTATCAAATGCAATGAAACTGGTTATATCCCTACTTGGGATAAAGACTCTAATAACTCTCAAGAACTGCAACTCTATTAGAGAGAAAATACATAGCTAGAAATGATGGATACTCAGGATTTTCTATGGCTCAGATAGAATTATTTAAAAACACTTCCTCCTTAAAAGGGGGGACAAGAAGGAGATGGGAAGTGGGAGGGAATGAATGGGTTAAATCTCATTACATTAAGAGGTACAAAAGACCAATAATAATAGAGGGGAAGAAGGGAGGAGATGAGAAACAGCTAAATCTTTCTCTTATCAGTCTTGGCTTAAAGTTAACTTACACACACACACACACTCAGTTAACTTTAAAAAAAGATCTTATCTTTCAAGTATTAAAAGGGTAGGGAGAGATGGCAACAGAGGGAGGGAGAGAAAAAAAGGGGAGCTAACACAAGGAAGGGAGGAGAAAAGTGAATAAGGGGAAGGGGAAAGAAAGGGGAAGGGTGGATATAGGAGGGCAAACACTGAAGGGGGTGGTATTCAGAAACAAAAAAGGGGAATATGGATAAAGGGGAAAAAGGGGGGGAAATACAGAAAAAATAGCATGGAGGGCAATAAAGAGTTAGTAATTATAACTTTGAATGTGAATGGAGATTTGGAATCTTTTTTTTCTTTATAGGGAAGGAATAGTTAAAGAAAAGGTTACTATACATAGAAAAACATGCCAAATTTTTTTTTTCAGATAAGGAAGATTTTCTTGTACATTTTGTAATGACAGAAAAGTTGCAATAAGTTTATAGATTTTTATAAAGACATTGTAAAATCAAAGTCCATCTCCATCAATTGCCAAAGATGAAGGTGATGGAATGGAAATAGAGAAGAAAAATTAGGTTATTTTCCTTCCTCAACTGACACAGGTAGCTTAATTCTCCTTTATCATTTTTCATTCATGGAAATAAAATTCTTCTAAACACAAGGGGTAAGTAAAGGATGAGATTTGATTCATTTATCCTTTGGTACCTGGAAGACTAAGATAAATACTTTAGAAGTTACCTTTGATGTCAGTTGGGTTACACCAATACTTGAAAGGGTGGAAGCAAAAATCCCTTTTGATAGGCAATTAAGGATAGAGTATTCAATCTTGAATCCTCAGGAAAACCTGGATTCAAATCTAGGTTACAATGCTTACTAGTTGTTTGACCCCAGGAAGTCACTTAATCTCTGTTTGTCTTAGTTTCTTTAGTTGTAAAATGAAAAAAAAAAATAGCACCTCTTAGGGGTTTTTCTGAGGATCAAATAAAAAATTTGTAAAATTCTTTGCAAACCTAAAGTATATAAATTTTGCTTTTATTTCTATGTAATAATTTAGTAGCTTCAATTCTGACTCATAGTTTCAAAATGCATGCAATTTGTTCTATAGTATGATTCCCATCAGCCTCGTTTTTTGACCCAATTATTTCTCAAAATTCTACTTCTCTTTCTTGTTCTCTCAAAACACCTAAAGATCTTTCCCGAACAAAAAGCAGTCTGGATAAAATTCCTATCTTGCCCTAGGCCATGAAGATCATTTTTTTTCCTCTCCTCATCCTCATTCTCATAGCTATTTTACTTCTACATAAAAACTATTCTTGAATTACCATTAACATTAATGGCCCACTTTTCTAAGATCGGATCAAATCAAAAAGACTTGAAGATAGTAAATTTGGCTCTTTTTGAAATCTGAAATGCATTTGGTTGACATGGCCAAAAGGAGTATCATCCATAGTTTGAAGGATTTATTTTTGGTATTATACCTAAAAAAAATTCATTTTTCTGAATTATCTGGAATAATGAAGTATCACTCATATGTATTACCCACATTAATATTATGTTTACATAAGAGGAGTACTTACTAAGATTATGTCTGCTTGTCATTTTGGTTACTATTTGCAAATTATACTCCTGAACTTATGGAAATCTTTTCAAAATGCAGAAAATACTCACAGTCCTATGGAGTGGTCAAAAATAGGTTTTCTTAAATATATTTATGTATATTTGGATGTTTATATAATTTCTGTATTTGTTAAAGATTCTAAACTAACAAATCACACTGAATCCCTTAAGTTACTGATGCAGGTGGAGCCTTAGCTTTGTTTTTATTAACAAGGGAAATAAGCTCCAAGAAAAGTAACACTGTATAAAATTTCACAATGGATTAATCTTTTGGGAAGTTATTTAATTATAAGTTATCTACAACTTAAAATTGACACTGCATAAAAATAGAGCTTCCATAATCCATTTATGTAATATATAATATTGTATTTTATGGGCTATCCTTCATATCTGAATCCCTCCCTCTCTTCCCATCTGCTGCATAGAATACTTAGCTTTCTTCTAAGTACCACAAAGGTGACTTTGTTTCTTAATTCTCAGTAGAATTATTCCTTCCACACTGTAAATTTTCCCATTCCAGTTTCAATATATCACAGGCTCACATAAGAAATTAAATGGGAATTTTGGGGAAGTTTTGCAGAAGTGGCAGATGACATGCAAAGGTCAGCAGATGACACCGAAAAAATTTAGAAACTCAGAAATGTATAAAATATATATAGAGAATGAAGTCAATATATTTTATCTTTCAATGCCATAATAATTCAGATTTCTTCTCTGATACAAAGAGAGGATCAAAATATTTTATATGGATTTTTTAGATCACAGGAACTCTACACCCCTATCACCCGGGATATGGAAAGAATAACTATATTCTCTCCAACATCTAATTACTCAATATTTAATCTGTGTGAATACATGTACATACACATTTGTGTGTGTGTGTATACATACATATATATATGTTTGTGTGTGTAGGTTTTCATACACACAAACATATATATATATATATATATATATATATATGTATGTTTTCATACACACACATATTTAGATAGATATAGTAAATACATCCAGGGATAGACATACAGTATCATTTCTCAGGAGTGGAATTTAAGTTTCTTAAGGATAGGGATGATTTTATCTTTGATGCTGCATTCTGGAAGTTTTAGTATGGTACCAATCATTTAAATAGTATCCAGTATATATTTATGGTATTGAATAAAGTTCACCATTTCACATATCTGTAGTTGTAATACCTTTGGCATCACTTCTTCCAACTTCAATCTCAAGCTCTCTAATCTTTAGGAAATCATTTTGAATTGTTGTAACCAAAGCCAAACTCAAACCAAAGCCAACTTCCCAGTAATAAAAATTCCTATCATCCTGTCATTGTACACTCTCTAAACAGTCAATTACAGGTTCTTATATGACAATACTTTTCATCTTGACAATAGCTGAAAGAGCTTTTGATCTGTAGGCATGACCTTAGACAACTCATTACTATGTCCATACTGTAAAGAGATAGCAGAGTAGCTCTTCATGGAAGAATTATTCATTCACATTATTTTCATACATTCCATTTATGTGTAGATGATGTATTGTACTGATGTATTGACTTATGTAAGTCAATTTTAATTCATTTTATCTGATAATAAGTAATCAAGTCAATTCAATTACCACTGGGCTCAGAAAGCTCTCCCAAGCAATTTTAGGGTTGAAAATTCAGTTCTGTAACAGACATCTTAAGCACTCACTCCACGCTACCTTTAATATAAAAAGAAAAAAGCAAACAGTTCCTGCCCTTAAAGAGCTTATATTCTACTTGGGGGTATATGGTGACAGATGGTATGTGTAGAGCTAAGTATAAAATGTAAACAAAGTATGTACAACATAATACAAAGCATATGCAAAGTAATACAAAGTGGGAGAACACTGGGTTCAGGAAAGACTTTTCAAGGTAAGTGAAACCTAGCTGAGTCTTAAAAGAGAGATTCAAAGATGGAGAAAGATCCACACTTAGGAAATGGGCTCTGCAAAGACCTATGAGTAATAAATGAAATGTTTCATTGTTAAAGAATAGCAAATAAGTCAGTTTGACTTGAATGTTGGGTATGTGGAAAGGGAATAAAAGGAAAGGTTTTTTGGTAGCCATTGTGGGATTTATAGTGTATCCTAGAAGAAATAGAGAACAACCAAAGCTTCTTGTATGAGGAAGTGATATGCTTAAACCTGTACTTTAGGCATCTCAATTAGGTAGCTATATGGAAGATGGGTCAGAAAGAGCAGTTTTTTCTCTAACATATATTCTAAGAATAGCTGCTCCAGTAGCATCCCTGATTATACTAGTGCTTGTTGTATTACTTTCAGAACC
Source organism: Macrotis lagotis (assembly GCF_037893015.1). Lineage (NCBI taxonomy): Eukaryota > Metazoa > Chordata > Mammalia > Peramelemorphia > Peramelidae > Macrotis > Macrotis lagotis. Next base: position 138,051,147 of record NC_133658.1, read on the forward strand.
TGAGAGTGAAAGCAGAAAGGTCTGACTATTCAATATAGTAGATGATTCAAAAACTCTTGCTGAGTTTTTCTAGTAAAGATGCAAAATAGAATTAACAATAAAATAGGCACTGTTGTCCTATGGGTTTAAGCCCACATGGTATAAAAGAATCTTGACATCAAATGTCAATAAGAAGCAAAAATTCAAACAGAGCATAAACCTTAGAGAGAAATAGGTTAATAGGCATTTGTCTGATGAGGATACCAGCATATCTTACAGGACCTGACCAGTTTGGACTACTGGCTCTGCCCCAGATTTTACTCATGCATATGTTCTCCATCTCTGCTTGTGTTTTTTTACATCTAAATCTGATTGGTATTCTATTTAAAAGAGAAAAATCAAAAATGATCCTGCAAATGTGTCTTGGTATAGACATATAGAAATCTGTTATTATCATGAGTGTTGAACTACCTTGGAGGATTGGGATGACTGAAGTAGATAGTGTCTGGAACTGACTCATGTTTAAGAATTTAAAATCTGATGCCTCACTTATGGCTTAAGAAAAGTTGTAAACCTTTCCTTCTCCATCTCACCAACCTCCCCTCACCCAACAAATTAATCCCTAAACATAGTTCAACAGGGAATATGGACAAGGAATTTCAGAAGTTATTGAATTTCTGAGAAGGCATATCTGGTTAAAGAAAGGTGGTAGTGGAAAGAAAAGGAGGTTTATGAAATAAATGACAAAAAATAATTGCAATTCAGAGATAAAGAAAAGTTGGGCCCCAGGGAAAGAGGGAATGCTCTCCATATATAATCTACATAAACCTTACAAGGGGATGCTTTTAGGGAGGGATTTGAGACCTAGAAGGGGAAATAGATTGATTGAATAAAAGAGTTGTCCCAGAGGAGATAACAGATTGAGAAAGAAAGGAGTAATGTGGGCATCTGATGGGAGGAAGATGAGCATCAGGCCTGACAGCTTCCTATGAGTATGTATCTGTGGGGAAGTAGGCACTAGAAGACTATTCTGTTGTAGTGTAAAATGTGTTGGTTAAAGTTGGCCTGTAGGAAAGACTCATAATGAATAATCATCTTTTAGAATGCTTTGGTTCATCTCAAAACAGGATTGAAGGATTGAAAAGGATTGGTGGTAGGCTGATTTTTGCTATTTAAATGCACTGTAGGACTGAGTTGGTTGGGAAACAGGAGTTAGAGGCTTCTCAAAAAATATCCCATTCTGTTTCATTTTTTTAAAATGAAAACTCCTCATTGTTTACTCTCACAGTGCTGCATTTTCATATGGTTTGTTAAATGTGGGATACAGGGTTCCTTTAATAGTTCAAAGTAACTCAGTTGCATCTTAAGCCCTGAAAGAACAATGGTTTTTTTCTCCAAAAATTTTATTTATTCTGTGCTTTCTCTCTTACTTCCCAGTTTCATTATGATCTGTGGAAACATCAGTGTGAAAAGTGTAACTGATTTCCTGAGAAATTTCCTCCATCTCAAAACAGCGAAAATGAATATTGAGATCATTTTCCTGGGAGAGTAAGTTTAGCTGCATTACTCATGACTTCTAAATTTAATCCCAGAACTCATAAAGGGAGTCTGATGCTGCAGGGCAAAGGAATTTGATTAGGGAAATCATATTGAAGAAGCAAAGTTTCTGGGCCATGGCTGGGTTGACCATCTCCTTTCAATTCAAGGTTGCAAATCCAAGTTCCTCATCCTTCCAAAGCAAATGAAAGTAGCATAATTTGATAAAGAACCCACTAATAACCCACCTGAAATTATGACTCCCCTGAACCCTCTACCTCCCATGCACAGAATGGGATTATCCAATCACAAAACTAACTGGGTAATTTCAAGGAAACAGAATCGTAAGGAAGGGATGTCCACAGTCATTCATTCTAATCTTTACCTTATCAGAGATGTCCTCTTTAACAACCTGAACAAATAATTTTCTATCTGCCTCATGAAGTTTCACAGTGCTGGAAAATTCACTATCTTACAATGTTGAAATCAGAATCTGATACCAGAGTTCAAATCCTAATTCAGAAATTTATTAGCTATATGGCCCTGGAAAAGTCATTCAACTTTTCTAGGCCTCAATTTGTCCTTTGTAAAATGGGATAATGGTTGAACCTCAGACCTAATGGGTTAAGCTGAAGATCATGAGATAACAAAACATTTTGCAAACTTTAAAGGGCTATATATGTTATTTTTATCATCATCATCATTACAGTGGCCTAGCATTAAAAAGACAGGCAACATTAATCATCGTGAAACTTTTCCTTAAATTGTCTAACTCTACTTTTTTGCACCTAGTTCTACCCTCTTGAGATTAAGCAAAACAAATCTAATTTCCTTTCCAAAGTGACAACCTTAAAATAAATGAAGGGAATTCTTAGGTCACCCCTAATTCTTTAGATTAAAATAACTTCAACCAATTCTTGTATGACATAGTTTTTAAATCTGAAACTTTCTACATAGTGACCCTCACATTAGTCTTTCACAGATATTCTCCATTTAAGCAATGACCTGACCTAAGTAACAAGGTTTTGGGGGCTTCTCTTTTCATCTTCTAGAAAACAGCAGTTTACCTTACAAGTCCTTAGATCATCATCCTTTCTCTAACTTCCTTCTATATTGTTTCTTATAAAAGTTGTAGATAAATTTTAATAAGTAGCTAAAAGAAAATAAAGACAGGAAACACACACACACACACACACACACACACACACACACACACACACACACATATATATATATATATATATATATAATATATATACTTCAAAATGACAGACCAATGTGGGTAATAATATTAAAAACAGATTTGAAATATGCCTGAAAATTAACTATGGTTGAAGCAGTCACAGATAAAATCTTTCAACAGATTTTATTTTTGAAATTCATTTATATCTTTTCATTTTATGCTCCTGGGTCAAAATCTGAGTGAAGAGCCCTGTTAATAGAGTGGCATGTTGAATTCTTTAAAGATATAAAAGACTCAAGAAAACAAAATAAACAAGGAAACAAAACCAAGACAAAATATCAGAGCTGTACCAAATATACTAATAACTTTCAGTATCTGGTTTCTCCATTTTCCAAATATAGGTTTGACTACAAATTATATTCTGAGTGTACATTGTCCATGTATATATATGGTTCCATACTTCAACAGACTGGGAAGGGAAAATAGCCAGATATATCAACTTAATCTCTGACTTCACTTCTTTTTAGCTATCTTGACTCCTTTCTTCTAGCTCCTCTATCTAGACATATTCTATTAAAAATAGCATTAATTGTGCCATTATGTAGATTTCATTCCTCCCAGGTCCCTCATCTTTACTTTATTTGCTCAGAACCCTACCTTCCCTGGAACTAGAAACAATTTTAAAACTCTACTTGGCTTATGCAAGTTTTTTCTGTGGATCTACATTGAAAAGAGAAGATTTAAGCAAAGTTGTGGTAAGATTCCGTTTTTGTCATCTTTTCTCTCACCCAAGCTGTAGGATCAGGGTGGCTACATTTGAGAAGTTATTCTTTCTATCCACTGTTCACCCTTTACCTCATGGTACTGATGACTGCCATAATTGAATCAATATGATGGGAATTTGGGGGGTATTTTAAAAAAATTTTGAAAACTGAAAATGTTAAGAAAAACACAGGCCTTTGAAATATTTTAAAATTATTTCTATTAAAAATTTGTCATCTGACTTTTGATCACAGCAGACCTTAGTAAACAGGAATACTGAGGGGCCTTTAAATGGTTTGTTACCAAAGCAGATCCTAAAAATACTTTTCCAGACTCTCTTATTCTTAATCAGTCCTCAAAACCTAGTTTTGTAGCCAGCCATTTTCATTGATTCTCTCCATCTTATGACAAAAGAAAAACTTTGCCCAAATCTTTTAGACAAACATGATCAACTTCAGGCATATCCAAAGGTACCAGTTATATAGGTGTGTGAACAAGTGGCTTGGCTTGGTCTTGGCCGCCAAAACTGTTCTTTCATTAATTCTTACCTCATAGGATTCTCTGACTCGGTGAGGGAAGGATGAAGAGATATCTATGTAGATCTTTCTTATAAAAAGAGGAGGAAGGGGGCAGGGAGAGCAAGTGAAAGAGGTGCTATATATACCTTCCTCTTACTAATAGTTATTAGAATTGCCAATAAAAGTTATCCCCAGTGCCTAAAAGGGAGCACATTGTAGAAACAAAGTTCTAAAGATAAAAGGGATCTTGGAGTCTCCTATTCTAATCTCGGCAGGATAGTTTGAAAGAGAAATCATTGAATTTAGGACAAGAGAGTATAGGTAAATGATTTAATAGCCAGTCTGGAGAGAGAGAGAGAGAGAGAGAGAGAGAGAGAGAGAGAGAGAGAGAGAGAGGAGGAGAGAGAATATGTGTGTATAAAACATATATGTGTGTATATATATATACACACATATATCTTTATATTCATATATGTATATATACATATATATATGTATATATACACACACACACACACACAAACCCATACATACAAAAATACAGACATGTAATTGAACCTACTCTTCCCCAGGGTTTCTGTGCAGGTTGTCATTTTTAAACTTCAAAGCACATTGTTAGTTATTATTGCTAACTTCTATCTGTAACTCTTCTTAACCAGCCCTCAACCTAGGTCCTTTGAGAACTATGGTCCTAGTATAAAGAAAGATTACCAGCTCACAATGCCCTGCCTCTTAATCACAGAAACTTCACTACTAGAATTGTCACTTTTGTGACTCTTCTGCCTTCAAATTATAAGACAATTCAATATCGGGGCAATTCAAGAATTCCTCAGATATTTGACTTGATGGCCCCTGTTTTGACTTGAAGAGTAGGCAGAATCTGCAGAAGCCTGTCAGAATATAACCAACCCTTTGTGTACTGATTCATATATTTTGTGTACTGATTCTAACATTTTGAGGTAAGAAGTCAGCATGTTTTATCTACCAATACTTGTTTTGCTCTATCTTCTCAGAGAAAGTCTTGAGGATTGGAGGAAAAAAGGCTATGGAATTTTTTAAGTGGAGAGACTTTATCTTGTATAATCTCTCTCTCAGTGAAAATCCTTTGGGAGGGTCACTGATACCTATTGGAACATTTTCAGTGATGGGGACCTTTATAATTCCTAAAACAATTCAGTTCAATAAGCCCTTTTTCTAGGCACTGTTTCATTGCAGTATATCATAATCTAGTTTATATATATATATATATATATATATATATATATATATATAATGAATATATATACATATATGTGTGTATATTAGAAATGTAATATATATGTATATATGCATATATATACATATGTGTATATATATATTAGTAATGTAATATATATGTATATGTTTATATATATATATATATTTACTAGAATAATCTAGTATATGTCATAATCTGATGTAAACTCTTTTCACCTTCTTAATCCCACTATATAGTCACTGAGAAGAAGGTTAGATAGTCTCCTACATACTCCTATCTCTGTGTCTTTCAGATGTTCCCCAAAACATTCATTTTATATACTTAAGTTCTCTTCCCCTCCCTCCCCAGAAATTTGGCCAAGAGGTCAGTACTCCCACTTACCGTGGTCTTTTCTCCCATTTTACCCAAGTAAGACAGACTTTTGCTGATGTTCTTCCATGATATCTTGAGTGATAACTTTTTCAGTTTTTTTGTGGGATCTGTAACTTTAGGTCTTCTTGTAGAGGCTTCATTTGAAGTTTTTTGGCGAAAAGTTCTGGCATTTTCCTAGCTTCATGCCACTACGTTGCTTCTACCCCAAAGTCTGTAAGAGATATAGATTTAAGTCTCAACCTCTTTGCTAACTAATTGGCCCTGGGAAATTTTTTTTTTGCTTTCTCTGTGACTCAGCTATTTCCCTCTCTAAAATGGAAAGATTGGTATGTCTTCTCATATACCCCAGGAATGTGATAAAAATAAGCTTGTACCAAAATTATACTGCAAACTTAAAAATATTTTGTAAATGTTAGCTATTTTTGTTTTACAAACAAAGATATAGAGATAACAAAGTTGGTGGAATTATTACCACTAATATCATTATTTTATTAGAATAAATAAAATATTCATAAATAAAATATCTTTATAAATAATATTTTATAAAAATATTTATAAATATACAAAAATTTTATGTATATTTTAAAATATTTATAAAAATTATATTTACAAAATATAAAAATATAAAAAATATTTAACAAAGAAACTGAATATCAAATATGAAAAGTATGTAAAGCACTATGACAGACTAAAAAACTATAAAGTATTAATTATTGTTATTCTTTCTTTTAATGGTGGTTACTGGCTGGAGTGTGACAGATATAAAATGGCTAGTAGAAACTTGCCTTCATATAACATGGAGCATATTAATTCTCTTGCTAGGTAGAGATATTGCATTCCAACTATTGGAATGCTTCCAGAGTATAACTTAATTCATCTGAATCCTCCCTCTATCATTTACACCACAACCCCTCCATGTCTTAGAAAGTTACCTGCATCATTGTACTCAAAGTCATTTAACATTTCTATCTACTTTCTAACTTTTTGGTGATAAAGTCCCTGAAATTTGTTAGGCTGGCTCTTGGTAAAGAGTCTAGAGTTAGACCTATACTGAAAACCTTTCCATCTTGTAAAATAAGAATTTGTGTTCTGCTGAGAACCCAGGGTCATTATTCCCATTATTCCCATGTCATTCTGAAACCTTCATAGTGACTTCTTCCTAAGGATATATGGTTTAGTGAAAATAAATCTGGATGTAGAGTCAGAAGTCTAGTGTTCAGGTCCCAGCTCTGCAATTTACTACCTACTTTGCAACTACTCCTATCTGAATTTCATGTTCATTCACAAAATGAATTTGGATTAAAAGTAGGGGTTCTTTCAACGTTTTGATTTATCCCATAGACATCTTTGACTGTCAGCTGAAGTCTACATACTCTTTTTCAATAGAAAGTTTGTAAATACATAAAATAAAATATATTTCTTTCACAATCCTAATTTCATTACTTTAGTGAAATGGAGTTATCAAAATAGTTTGAAAAACAGTGATAGATTCTATCTTTCCATAATCTCTTCTGGCTTCTTTTTTTAAATATATGGATTTATTTATTTTTAAGTTTTCCAATTTATCCCTAAATCTTGCTTCTCACCCCCACTCCACAGAAGGCATTCTATTAGTCTTTACATTGGTTCCATGTTATACATTGATCACAACTGAATGTGATGACAGAGAAATCATATGCTTAAGGAAGAAAAATAAAGTATGAGACAGTAAAATTACATAATATAATTTTTTTCTAATTTGACAGTTAATACTCTTTGGTCTTTGTTCCAAGTCCACAATTCTTTCTCTGCATATAGATGATATTCTCCATTGCAGACAGCCCCAAATTGTCCCTGATTGTTGCACTGAAGGGATGAGCAAGTCCATCAAAGTTGATCATCATGCCCATGTTGCTGTTAGGGTGTACAATGCTTTTCTGGTTCTGCTCCTCTTGCTCAGCATCAGTTCATGCAAATCTTTCCAAGCTTCCCTGAATTCCCATCCCTCCTGGTTTCTAATAGAACAATAGTGTTCCATGACATACATATACCACAGTTTGTTAAGCCATTCCCCCAATTGAAGGACATTTACTTAATTTCAAATACTTTGCCACCACAAACAGGACTGCTATGAATATTTTTGTACAAGTGACATTTTTGCCCTTTTTCATGATCTCTTCTGAGTATAGACCCAGTAGTGGTATTGCTGGATCAAAAGGTATGTATATTTTTATTACTCTTTGGCAATAATTCCCAATTGCCCTCCAGAAAGGTTGCATGAGTTCAGAGTTCCAGCAACAATGCATTAGTGTCCCAGATTTCCTACATCCCTTCCAGTATTTATTATCCTTTCTGGTCATATTGGTCAGTCTGAGGGGTATGAGGTGATATCTCAGAGATGCTTTAATTTGCATTCCTCTAATAAGTAATGATTTAGAGCAGTTTTTCATATGACTATGGATAGCTATGATTTCCTCATCTGAACATTGCATACATGCATCATTTGACCACTTGTCAATTGGATAATGACCTTTTTTTTTATAAATTTGAATCAGTTCTCCCTATATTTTAGAAATGAATATTTTATCAGAAATGCTAGTTGTAAAAATTGTTTCCCAATTTACTACAATTCTTTTGATCTTGGTACAATGTTTTTTCTCTGTAAAAACTTTTTAATTTTATGTAATCAAAATTATGTAGTTTGTTTTTTATGATGATCTCCATCTCTTCCTTGCTCATAAACTGCTTCTGTTTCCATAGATCAGATAGGTAAACCATTCATCTCCTAGTTGATTTATAATATTGTATTTTTATGCCTAAATCCTGTATCCTTTTTGATCTTATCTTGGTATAAAGTGTGAGGTGTTGGTCTAATCCAAGTTTCTGCCATAATAACTTCCAATGGTTTTTATCAAAAAATTGTTTTTAACCCCAAAGCTGGACTCTTTGGATTTATCAAACAGCAGATTACTATAATCATTTCCTGCTATTGCACCTAGTCTATTCAACTGATCCACCGCTTTATTTCTTAGCCAATACCAGATAGTTTAGATGACTGATGTTTTAATAATATAATTTTAGATCTGGTAGGGTTGTACCACATTCTTTTATACTTTTTTCATTAAATCTCTAGAAATTCTTGACTTTTTATTTCTCTATGTGAATTTACTTATAATTTTTTCTAACTCATTAAACTTATTTTTTGGAATTTTGATTGTTAGGGCACTAAATAAGTAGTTTAATTTAGATAGAAATATCATTTTTATTATATTAGCTTGGCCTATCCATGAGCAGTTGATATTTGCCCAGTTTTTTTAATCTGATTTGAGTTTTGAGAGAAGTGTTTTGTAGTAGTTTTCATAGTTTCTGAGCCTGCCTTGACAGGTAGACTGCCGAATATTTTATATTGTCTGAAGTTATTTTGAATGGGATTTCTCTTTCTAACTGTTGCTGCTGTATCTTTTGAGTGTTTACTTTACATCCTGTGACTTTGCTAAACTTTTTAATTGTTTCTAGGAGTTTTTTGGATGATGCTTTTAGGATTCCCCAGGGATACCATCATGTCAGAGTTCTGTTTCTTCCTTCCTGATTCTAATTCCTTCAATTTCTTTCTCTTCTCCTGTTGCTGAAATTAACATTTCTAGTACTGAATTCTAATATTGAATAATATTTAGTATTTCTAATACTACATTCTAATATTGAATAGTAGTGGTGATAATGGGCATCCTTGCTTCACCCCTGATCTTATTGGAAATGCTTCTAGCTCATCCCCATTGCATAAAATGCTTGTTGATAGTTTCAGATAGATACTGCTTATTATTCTAAGAAACAATCCATTCATTCCTATGCTCTCTAGTATTTTTAGTAGGAATGGATTGTGTATTTTATCAAATATTTTTTCAGCATCTATTGAGATAATCATATGATTTCTGAGAGGTTTGTTAATGATATAATTATTCTAACATTTTTCCTAATATTGAACAAACCTTGCATCCCTGGGATAAATCCTGCTTGGTCATAGTGTATTATCCTAGTGATAACTTCTTGTAATCACTTTGCTAAAATTTTATCTAAGATTTTTGCATCTATATTCATCAGGGAAGGAAATAAATTTATAATTTTCTTTTTCCTCTTTTGATTCTTTCTGGTTTAGGTATCAGCATCATATTGATGTCATAGAATGAGTTAGGCAGAGTTCTATCCTCACCTATTTTGCTATAGAGTTAATATAGAATTGAAACCAATTGCTCCTTAAATGTTTGATAGAATTCACCATCTGTTCCTGGAGATGTTTTCTTAGGAAATTCAATAATGGCTTGTTGAATTTCTTTTTCTGCAGTAGGGTTATTTAAATATTTAACTTCCTCTTCACTTAACCTGGGCAACTTATATTTTTATAAATATTCATCCATTTCACTTATATTATCAAATTTATTAGTACATAGTTGGGTTTAATAATTCCTCATTGTTACTTTAATTTTCTCCTCATTGGGGTTGAGTTCACCTTTTTCATTTATGATACTAGCAATTTGGTTTTCTACTTTCTCTTTTTAAATCAAATTAACCAGAGTTTTTCAATTTTATTGGTTTTTTCATAAAACCAACTCTTGGTTTTATTTATTAATTTAATAGTTTTCTTGCTTTAGATTATATTAATTTCTCCTCTAATTTTTAGAATTTCTAATTTTGTATGTAATTAGGGATTTTAATTTTTTTCTCTAATTTTTTAGTGGCATGTTTAGTTCATTGATTTTCTCTTTCTCCAACTTATTCATGTTAGCATTTAAAGATATAATATATCCCCTGACAACTGCCTTGGCTGTATTCTATAAGTTTTGGTATGTTGTCTAGTTATTTTCATTATCTAGGATGAAATCTTTATTTCTTTCTATAATTTGTTGTTTGATCTACTCATTCTTTAAAATGAATTTTAGTTTTAGGTCCATTTTGGTATATGTTTTTTATTGGATTATGATCTGAGAATGATGTATTCATTATTTCTGCCATTCTGCATTTGATTATTAAGTTTTTATGCCCTTTGGCATGGTCAATTTTTGTGTAAGTGCATTCACTGTGGATATATACAAATATATATATATTCCTTTTTATCCCCATTCAACTTTCTCCAAAAGTCTATCATGTCAAGATTTTCTAACATTTTATTTACTTCCTTAAATTCCTTCTTGTTTATTTTATGGTTAGATTTATCTAAGTCTTGAGAGGGGAAGTTTGAGGTGTCCCACCAGTAGTTTTACTGTCTATGTCTTCTTTTAACTCCTTCAACTTCTAATCTAAGAATTTGGATGCTATACCATTTGGTGCATACATATTTAATATTGAAATTACTTTATTTTCTATTGTTAGGAGGATATAATTTCCTTTCTTATCTCTTTTAATGATAGCTATTTTTTGCAGCTGCTTTGTTTGAGATATGGATTGCTACCCCTGCTTTTTTTCATTCCAGCTGAAGCAAAATATTTTTTGCTCTAACCTTTTACCTTTACCCTGTGTGTATGTATCTCTCTGCTTCAAATGAGTTTCTTGTAAGCATCATATGTAGGATTCTGTTTTTTTAATCCACTCTGCTATTCACTTATATTTTAAGGGAAAGTTTATACCATTCACATTCAAAATTATAATTACTAACTCTTTATTGCCCTCTATGCTTTCTTCCCTCTGTTTCTATTTCCCCCATTTTTCACTTAATCCATATTCCCCAGTATTTTGTTTCTTAATATCATCATTTTCAGCATATTTTCCCCCTTGTATCCAATCTCCCTCCCCTTTCTTTCCCCCTTCTTCCTTCTCTTCCTTCTCTATTGGTTTCTCTTTTCCTCCCCTCCCCCTTTCCCCTTTTGATATTTGATACATTCCCAACTTAATTGAATGTGTGTAAGTTAACCTTAGGCCTAATATGATGAGAGTAAAATTTACTTCCTCCTTCCTTCCCCTTTATTACAATAGGTCCTTCATACCTCTTTATGTAATGTGATTCATCCCATTCAGTGTCCTCAATCCTCCTCTCTCTTTACTGTCCCCCTTTAAAAATAGATACTGTTTTTAAATCTTACTATCAGAGTCACAGATAAGTCATGAATGTCCATCACTTCTGGCTAAGTATCTTTCTTACAATTCTCAAGAGTTATAAGAATCTTTCTTCCATGTGGGGATATAGCTAGTTTTATTTTATTGGATAGCAGTTTTCTTTTTCTTTACCCTTTTTTTACCTTTCCATGTATCTCTTGATTCTCTTGTTAAATGCCCAGATTTTCTATTTATATCTAGTCTTTTCATTAAGAAGAGATAAAAGTCTCCTATTTCTTTAAATGTCTATTTTTTCCCCCTGGAAGAGAAAGCTGAATTTTGCTGGATAGTGGATTCTTGGCTGCATTCCAAGCTCCCTTGCTCTTCATATTATCACATTTCAGGCCCTTCGATCCTTTAATGTTGATGCAGCCAGGTCATGTATAATCTTTACTGTGGCATCTTGGTAACTAAATTGTTTCTTTCTGACTGCAGGATTTTCTCTTATATCTAGAATTTGGCTACAATATTCCATGGTGTTTTCATTTTGGGATCCCTTTCTGGAGGGGATCAATATATTATTTCAATAACTATTTTGCCTTCTGGTTCCATGATGTCAGGGCAGTTTTCCATCACTAAATCCTGTAATTTTAAGTCCAGGCTTTTTTTCTCTTCATTATTTTCAGGAAGATCAATAATTCTCAGATTCTCCCATCTTGATCTATTCTCAAGGTCAGTGGTTTTCCTGATGAGGTATTTTACATGTTCTTCTACTTTTTGATTCTTTGGTTTTGTTTAACAAGATTCTTGTTGTCTCATGAAGTCATTAGTTTCCACAGATTCCATTCTTTTTTTTTAGAATAAATTTTCTTCATTTATATTTTTCAATTTCTTTTCCAATTGGTCAATTTTATTTTTGAAACAATTTTTCATTTGCCCAGGTGTAGTTTTGAGAGAATTATTTTCTTTTTGCATTTTTCCAATTGAAGATTTGAGAGCATTATTTTCTTTTTGTATTAGTCCAATTGTATTTTTCAAGGATTTGTTTTCTTGTTTCAAGATGTTAATTTTCTCTTTAGTTTCTTTTTCCAATTTTTGCAATTGATTTTTAATCTCTTTCCTGATTTCTTCTATGGAGTCTTCCTGGGGTGGAGACCAATACATATTCTCCTCAGAATTTCTAGATCTCTCTGAGTCAGGGTCTTTATTTTCTAGGAGTTTTCTATGGACCCCTTTCCACTGATCCTTTTCATCTTCTTAGTATCTTTTGCTGTGTAGGAGTTGGCTCACAGATGTTTGGTTCTGAAATCCCTATAGGTTTTGTTCACTTGGCTTACTAACTCCAAATGGGCCTGCCAGTAGGGGGTGCTAGATGTTTTGCTCACTTGGCCTAGTAATTCCAAGTGGGCCAGCCAGTAGAGGGTGCTAGAGGCTTTTCTCACTTGACTTTATAGCTCCAGGTGGTCTGTCCAGTTAGGGGTGCCAGTTGCTTTCTCTGGAGTGTCTTTGGCCCTTATTTGAGGCCCACTCCCTAGCCCTGGAGGGTGTGAAGGGAGGCAGCAGGTTCTGAATTGTCCTTGAACAAAGGGCTGTGCCCTGGGGGAGATAGTTAATCTCCCTTTCAGCTGAGAGAGCTCTGCTGCCCACACCTGAGCCTGAGGGGATAGAGGGGCTGTTACTGTGTTTGTTCTGGGAAGAGGACTATGCTGAAAGTATGGAGCTCTTGACCCTGAGCAGAGCAGATTGATGTTCAGCAGCACTCTGCAACACTCTGTGCTGGAGCTCTCCAGACTGCCACTCCCAAGGCCAAAGCCTCCAAAGCCTTGAACAAGGGCTTTCATGGTCAAAGCTTCTGTGGCTGATTTTAGGTTAGTTCAGCTTTCACCCGGCCCCTGGATTAGCTCTCTGCTCTCTTCCCCAGTTCACCCATGATCCCAAGAAACAGACCTTTCCGTAGATGTTTGTCTGCTAGCTTCTCTTTCTGGGTTTTGTCAATAGGATTTCTGTTAACAGGGTTCTTTCATATTATTTCTGAGAGGAAATCAGGAGATCTAAATTCAGTTACTGTCCTCTCTGCCATCTTGGCCGAAATTCTCCTCTTCTGATTTCTTAGGTGCTTTTGGTTTTTCTGCATTTTCTTCTCCTACCTCCCAACACAGAGACACACATACACAGAAGCACACATACACACACACATACACATTCTCTCTCTTTCTCTCTCTCTCTCTCTCTCTCTCTCTCTCTCTCTCTCTCTCTCTCTCTCTCTTTCTCTCTCTCTCTCATGCTCCAAAATCTCTTATTTATTTCTTGATTTTTTAACTTTAAAATAGTCAAAATTTTCAAAAAATGAATGGAAAGGAAAAGACCATAGTGGGAACTTGGGATGTAGAAGTAACAGTAAGTGGGAAAGAAATGAAGAAAAATAATTGAAAAATAATTGAGAAAGGAAAAAAAATTGAAATGTATAATATTTCTGTGCAATTCTCTCAGCCAATATTAGAAGCTACAATAAAGAAATTAAAAAAGAAAAATCATCTTATATTGTGCTGCCTAAAGAAAGCCCATGCTGCTACATTGGATATGCTTTTACTATCACCTAGTGGTCAAGAGATGTGTCCAGTAACTGACATGAATTCAAGGGAATTGAATTTTCCAGTGCATTCAATGAGTGAAAGAGTTATAGTATCTGCCACAATTGCTTTGATTTCAATTATTTGTTCTGGGCAATGTGAAGACTCACTATATTTCATGGGATTATTTCTGGGAGAGTTAGAAAAAAATAACTACTTTTTTTCTCCTCCTATTTAGAAGTTGAAACTTTCTCTTTAAAGAATTGTGTCACCTTTTGGCAATTCCAATTCTATATCTATATGCAGAAGAAATTATTTAAAAAAGGGAAAAGTCCTATGTGTTCTAAAATATTCATAGCCACTCTTTTTGTAGTGGCAAAGATTTGGAAAATGAGGGGGTAGCCATCAATTGGGGCATGGCTAAACAAGTTATGGTACATGAATACTCTGGAATATTATTGTTCTATAAGAAACAATAAATGGTTGGACTCTAGAAAAAAATAGAATGACTTACGGGATCTGATGCTAAGCAAAGGGAGGAGAATCAAGCAAACAATATACACATCAACAACAACATTGTGAGATGAACAACCTTGATGGAAGTAGCTCCTCTAAGCAGTTCAGAGAGCTATGACAACTATATTAAACCAATTGTAAACAATCTTATACCCATCCAGAGGAAGAAAAATCAAACAAACCAAACCAAACCAAACCAACCCACTCCTCCCACACATACACAAAGCAACCATTAAGAATCTGTTGAACAGTTTATAAGAATTATCTCTTATGTATCTCTTTCCCTTAATCCTAATTCCTCATACTGGAAACATGTTTATCAAAAATATGCTTATACCATACTAATGGAACCATTTGCCATTGAGGGGAAGGTGGTGGGAAGGTGGAAGGAAATTTTGTAAGTTAAAAATATACATGTGCATATAGATGAAAATGTATCAACAAAAAAAAGAATTTTGTCCATACCAAATTCATTTGGGGAGGCATTTTGTAAACAAGGAAAGTTAAAGAAGTATATGGTTAACAGAGTTCTTGTCATTGACTGGGAAGGTCTGTAAATCACTTCAAGGATCTCAGCATGAAAAATTTTTAATTCTTGAAATAAAACAAAGCTTTCTAAAACTCTTTGTTTTCTTTTGGTCCTCATCAATTTGAAAGGAAAGCATTAGCTACTATTAAGACTTGTTCCTTCCAATAGACAGAGAAGTTGACTGAATCTTATCTTTGGTTTTGTTACTAGTATAAAGTAGAAAGAACATTGTACTTGAAATTAAAAGTTGAATTCAGATCAAGGCCCTGTCACTTTCTAGTATTGTGACAGTGAGTCAAGCATCTCTTTCAGCTTGTTTTCTCATGTGTGACAGGAGACAAACTATTTGCTCTCTTAACCTCATTTTCTTTATCTGTAAGACATTAATAGCATTTTTACACTCTACCACAAATATCTATTATGAGGTAAATATTTGTAAATATTATTGCCCTCCATAATTATATGAAATTATTTTTTCTGTGCCTCAGTTTATTCATCTGTAATGGAAATTTAAAACCCCAAGCTCTAGACTGAATTATTTTATCAAATAAATGAGATGATTTTTGTTGAATCTTTTATCTCAGATTCAAAGGCCTGACTGAAATTGGTGAAACAAGATGTAAATTACCCATAAGCACAGCAAGTAAGAGAAATATGAAGAGGGTCGTTTCTTATTTTTTAAATTGGTCCTTATAGAGAAGCATTGTCTTCTACTTTAAACTAACAACCAAACTGGTTAGCTCTCTATTCCCTGACCTCCTAGTATTCATAATCCAAGTGGTTCTTATTTTTTCTTTCTGATATTTTTCAAACTGCCCTAAAGAGATTTTTTAAATATCCCTGGTTATCCTTTATGGCCCTATGTTATCAAATGGGAACATTCAGATTAGAGGTAATAAAACAATTTGGGGAGTAATGGGGAATAAAACAATGGAATGGACTGCCTAGTGAGGTGAGTCTAGACCATTAGAGCAATTCAAGGGAATTCAGAAAACTTCTAGTAAAGCTGAATGTGGTTGGCTAGATGAAGGATCCTGCTCATTTCTTAGAATGGTCCTTGAGTTGCCAAATTGATTGTTTTTGTCTAATCCTGATGCTCAGTACATTGATGATTTCTTTCTCAATGAGAGACAGAGTTGTTATTTAAAGTCAGTATCTATTGTTAAACTACCCCTAGCCAATGCTATTGTTAGCCAAAGTAGTCCACAATGGCAATGGTCAGTCACTTCTGATCCTCTACTCTAGGGAGTCATCTAGCTTTAGGGACCAATGAATGTAAAATTGAGATTTATATCTTTCATCCAGATGAGGAAACCAGGGTGACAGATTTAGTAGATCAAAAATGTGGAGGTGATCTCACCTGGTGATACTAACAATGGATGCTTATAGCTAATCACCATGGCAACTCAAACAAATCTGGAGCCAGTCTCTTAGCAACAACTCTCTCTCCCTCCAAATATATACTTCTCTGGTTGCATGTTATCTTGTCATGATCTCATGTTCCCTATTTTTCCCTTTTGTTTAACTACCATTGCCCACACTGTTTATCTTCTTGGTTCCATGGATCAAGAGAGAACCTGATGTTGACTTTCACCTTTATGAATATGTTACAGAATTGGAGAACACATTTTGATTTTCTTTTGGTTCTGCAACTTACTAAGAATGAGCTTAGCTAGAACACTAAGTAGAATTATCAAAGCGTATTTCCCATTCCTTCACTCTTCTAATTTTGAAAAACTTATATAACATGTTAGACCATCAGCTAAAAGCCCAGTTGTCCTTTGGGATGACCTGACCATGGTCAAAGGAAACTGATGCCTTGTTGGAGGTACGTGGAATCAGAACTCTCAAAGCTGGAAGGGCCTGACAATTAACAAGCATTTCTTAAGTTTATACTACCCAAAGTTATACCTGAGCTATATATTCTTCTCTATAATAATGGGGTAATGGGGAACTCACTATTTAACAGACACTAAATCTACTTCTGAATAAATTCCATGCATTGCTTCTTTAAGATCATCAACTTTCAGAACCAAGTCATGTCAAAGCCAATTGTTAAAGTCACAAGACTATCCAGCTTTGATGATCTCAAAAGACAACTCACTCAGCTAAACATGCTTAGCTAAGTATATTTAGCAATGTGCTCTCATTAAATTCAGGATAGCTTGAACAGAAGGTGAACTACCCTTTCCTCATATTTTTTCCTTGCCTTCTCTCTAGTGCCTCCATCTTCAAAAGAAAAGACCCCAATTTGATCATGAACACCTCCAGTAGTGAAGAATTCATTCCCTTCAAACACAAGCATTCCATTTCTGGACTGTTCTCCTTGCTTGTTAAGACTCAATACTCTTTGTCTTTAAACGTGACTGAATTCCCTGCTACTACTATTACCTTTGCTTCAACATCTGTTAGATTGAGTCAAGTGAAAAAGATATAAGCTCTCATTCAGTCAATGTGACCTACGTTAAAATATTAGAGAACAGGACTCATGCACTGCTGGCCCTTCTTCTGTTTAGGTATTCCCACTTTTGCATTCTAAAAGAGGCAAGTCACTTCACCTCTGTTTGCCTCAGGCTCCTCCTTTGTAAAGTGAGGATCACAGCACTTACCCTCCAGGGTTGTTGTGAGGTATCTAGGACTTAATAGGTATTCTTAAAGTGCTGATTCAAGTTTTTTCTCTTCCCCACAATGCCTATACAATGATATACACAATAATACACATAATTTCAAAAGGGACACAGACAGAAACAGAGAGAAGGGGCCTGAGAGAGAGAGAGAGAGAGAGAGAGAGAGAGAGAGAGAGAGGATAAAGAAAAGAGGGAGGAGATTGTCTGTTAATAGAATGGGGAAGGCAGTTTTCATGAAAGACTGCATAAGAGGTGGCACCTGAGTTGTGGTTTGATGTATGCAGGAGAAAGTAAAGTGTGAAAAAGGAAAAACAAAATACTTCTTGACAATTAAAGGGTCCTAATCTTTAGCTGCTGACTTTTCTGTAACTTTTAAATTTCCCAAGTGGAATAACTGGGAGGTTTCAATTTTTAGAACTTGCTATCATGTTCTCTACTATTAAGTAGTAGGAGATTTTTCCTTTACAGTTTCCAAATGCAACAGGGGCCAGTCCTGCCAGAACAATGCAGAGTGGCCTAGTTTGTTTTAATATTCCTGATTTCCATACATGTACCCTTTTTGCTATCTGGTTATGTGTCCTAGGTCATACCCAAACATCCCTGGCAAAAGGATTTCTTGAATGGCATGAGCAACACAATCGTTACTCATGTCCTCTCCAAAAACTTTGAAAGAATAAGTTTCCCTGAAATTTCCCAGTATGTCAGTATTGGTTCTTTTGCCTTTTTTCATGTTCTCTCTCCCTTCAAGTATACTTAGCAATGTGATCTCATTAAATTCAGGATAGCTTGAACAGAAGGTGAACTACCCTTTCCTCATATTTTTTCTTTGCCTTCTCTCTAGTGCCTCCTTCTTCAAATGAAAAGACCCCAATCTTTTGTGGGAAGATGGAAATCTTTATGCATCAAAGAGCCATAGTTTATAAGAATTATGCGGGGATGCAGAAGTGTCAGCAATTTACCCACTATATTACCTGATTGGATTTTTCCCCCCACAAATCATTTTGGAGATGCACACCCCTACCTCCATTTTAAGGCTCCTTTTCATCTCCATCAAGGAACAAAGAGGAGGTTAAGAAGGGAGAAGAAAGAAATGTGACAGCAGGAACTGGCTCATTTTTGTCTTTGTATGCTTTTTCAGCTAGTAAATAGCTTGACTAGAGACCACACTTCAGAAATACTCATTCAGTTAAAATGAACAGAAGTATTGTCATTTTACAAGTTCCTTGACAGCAGCTGTTATGAAAGGAAGACAGAGACTTGGGAAAGTCATCAAAAGATCAAGAGAGAGAGTTGGGGAAAGTTCTTTGTAATTTTGGATGCCCTGTTTCTCTATTGATAGCAAGGGTGGAACATGAATGAGGCCTCCAGGCCTTTGATCATCTTCTCATTGGTGCTTTTCTTTCCTCTTACCTAGGCTCTGCTTTGTGAAGCTCCACCTCATGTTGATAGCCATTGAATATAAATCAAAAGGGAAAGGAATCAAGTACTAAAAAGGTTTTCTTTCAATTTTTTAGAATTATACTGAATCTGATACAGTGATTTTTGTTTTCCCTGAAGACACAGAACTACATCTACCCAATCAGTTTACCTTACCAGCTAACCTACTGTATTGTAGAGTTGATCCTCTGTCATTACTAGCTAAAGATTGAGAAATCAGTTCATGCATTCAGTTGAGAATAATCTGTACTCTTGTCACTGGCAGGGCTCAGACTGTGGATCTAATAAAGTTCTAATAAAGACCATTAACAAAATGGTAAATCAGATCATTCTTGCTAGAATGAATTTCCTTACTTGAATCCTAATTTTTTTATTTTGCAACATTCAACCATTAATACAAATTTTTATTTCTGGGGCTAACAACAAATATAATTGGATACTTCTGTTTCACAACACTGTCTAAGAAATACTTAACCACAGTTATCATGTCCCCTCTGAATCTTCTTCAGACTAACAATCCATTATCCATGGTTCAACCAATCATCCTATATGTTATGATTTAGAGAATTTTCACAATCCTGGATACTCTTCTTTGTATGCTCCTCAGTTTATCAACATCCTTTTTGAAATGTGGTACTTAGTTCAAAACACAATACCCTGTATGTTTTCTGAATTAGTGAAAGGACTTATCAGATAACCTTCTCTTATATCCAATTTGATCTCCTCAGTCCTGCTCTCAATGTATTCCAGATCAAACTGTTCTGTCTATTATTTTCACTGTTGCTTGGGCTACTAATTGTATTAACACTGTTTTCCAGTGCAGCTAGGTTGCACAGTGGATAGAACACCGGACCTGGAGTCAGGAGGACCTGAGTTCAAATTCAGATTCAGACACTTAATAATTACCTAGCTTGTTTGACTTTGGGCAAGCCACTTAACCTCATTGCCTTGCAAACAAAAAAACAAAAAAAAAAACCCACCCAACCAAACAAAACAAACAAATAAATAAAAAAACACCATTGTTTGCTTATGTGAAAAGAGAAAAGAAGAAATTTGGTTCTTAGTTATGACCAAGAATTTTTTTTTAAATCCTCTACATACACCAAGTGCATAGCTCCTAAGTTTTACATTTATCATTAGTTTGAATACAGAAAATTACAAATGTTGGCTATTAAATTTTTTTCGGTTTTTAGAAGATCATTGTCTCATATCACTTTCTACTGTAAAATACCTACAGAATAGTGGCATTAAAAATGGACCTCTGTTTCAGGGAAAATTTTGGAACAATTTCTTAAGCACAATCTATATATGAAGCAAGATCAATTAGAAAGATATTGAAGGAAATGAGGGTCAGAAATAAGGGATTTGCTTATGAATAGTGAGGAGATGAATGTGAGAGATGGTTACAGAGATAGAAAGAGACAGATTTGGCAACCATTGTGATAGTCAGAGTGAGAGAAAGGAGTCATGGATAATTCCCAAGATTGTTGATCTAAAAGACTAAACGAATGATAAAGTCCTCAAAGGAAGTAAGAAAGTATAAAAGAGGTATGGCTTTAGAAGCAAAGATAATGTGTTCTGTATTAGAAATTTACAATTGAAATATACATGGAGTATCCATCTAAAAATGTCCCATAGGAAATTGGTGAGTTGCACTGAAAATAAGGAGAAAGACTTCTGTATTTGTAGATCTGGGAGTCATCTTCATAGAAATGATAAATAAACAAACTCATGGTAGCTGGTGAACAAAATAATTTAAAGAGTATAGAGATAAAAACAGAAGAGGACTCTTGGATAGAACCTTGGGGTACACTCATAATTAGGGATCATGATATAGATGATGGGCCAGCAAGGAAGCTGAGACAAATAGAGGACTGAGGTAAAAGTATTATCAAAATGACCCAGAGAAAAGATAATATTCAGGAGAACAAGCAGAAAATGGTATCTTGTGCTGCAGAGAGGTCAAAAATGACTGATGACTAAGAAATTGAAATATTTGGTAATAAAAAGGTGACAAAATGATGCCAGAAAGAGTGCTGGGCTAGGAATCAGTAGGATCAGGAAGATCTAACTTCAGAACTGGCCTCAGATACTTGAATGGTTGGTTGGTTCTTGTCCTTCATTATGGGAGAAGACCAAAATGACATCACTATATTTGAGGCAAATTACATTCTAACCAAATGACTGATCAGACCTCAGAAGGCTCCACCATAGGTCAGACAAAATATTCCACGTGAACTCCTGGAGTGTTTATTCTAAACTTACATATATCACATTCCTCTGGGCTGCTTGAATTCAACCTTCCTCATACAGTGCAGCACCCTTTCTAATGAAGGCACACCATGCTGGGCAGTCCTGTGCCAGAGTCTCCCATGCTTCACACTCAATTCCCAAGTTCTTAAGAAGGACCTGTATTTCTTCTTCAGATCCACTTGTGAGCATTTGCCCTGTGTGAGTTCTCCATAAAATAGTATTTTTGGTAAGCACACATTTTGTCCTCCAATAATGTGACCAGTCCTTCATAGTTGCCCTCTCTGTAGTAATGTTGGAATGCTTGACATTTTAGCCTGAGAAAGGACCTCAGTATCTGGTATCTTTTTCTGCCAGGTGATCTTCAGAATCTTCCTAAGACAATTTTAATGGAAGAGATTCAGTTTCCTAACATGATGCTGGTAAAACTGCCCAGGTTTCACAGGTTTATAGCAATGAGGTCAGCACAATGGCTCTATAGACCTTCATAGACCATAGTCCTTCAGACCTAATTTCGTAGTTCATCTAATGTATTTTCTCTCACACACTTTCTTTCAAAGTTCCCAAATACTGATCTAGTTCTGGCAATGTCTGTGTCAATCTCACTGTCAATGTGTACCTCCCCGGAAAGGGCACTGCCATGGTAAGTGAACTTGTCCACAGTACTCAGAACTTCTTTATTTGCTGTAACTGATGGTTCCACATATGAGTGGTGTGGGGTACTAGCTGATGGAACACCTGTTATCTTGGTGATTAGTTAGGGCAAAATTAGTACAAGCATCAGAGAATCGATCCAATCTTTGTGGTTCAGAGGCTGCATTGAGTGCACAGTTATCTGCAAACAGAAGATCATGTACCAACACTCCTTCCACTTTGGTCTTGATTTGAAATCGTTTCAAGTTGAAGAATTTACCATCAGTGTGGTTGCTAACCTTGAGGCATGTTCATCCTCAGTGTAGGTGTTTGGCTAAAATGCATGAGATCAAGAGCACATTCTTGTGACATCATCCACCATCTAGAACCTGGGCAAACATGCCATCTTGGAATTGATATACAATATTGATGAACTTCCCTGAACAACAAAATTTTGCCCTAATTTTCCATAAACCCTCACCACTGATGGTATCAAAGGCTTTGGTCAGCTCTACAAACATTGAATACACATTTCTGTTCTGCTCCTAGAATTGTCAGGCAGCAAACACTATCAACTGTTCCTCAACCCTTTCTGAAGCCACACTGTCTATCAGGGAGGTGATGACCATCTTCTGGGTGAAGGATAAACCTCTTCAGAAAGACTGGCAAGAATGTTAACCAGCAATGACTAAAAGAAAAATACCCCCATGATTATCACAATCTATTCCCTTTACCTTTATAGAGATGGACATTGGAGGCATCCTTGAATTCTTGGGGGATAACCTCTTCTGCCAAATAATCCAGAAAATTTCAATCACCTTTTGGGTTTGCAGTAGATCTCCCCCCACCTTGTAGATCTCAACTGGAATAGAATCAGCACCAGGTGCTTTGCCACATGGAAGGAGCCTAATAGCATTCAAAACCTCTTCTTCAGTTGGAACTTTGGGCAAGGATGGATTAATTTCAACTTTAGGTAAATTGTTGGTGGGTTCTGCATTGATTGATGATGATCTGTCATGTCCCAATGTGTTTCCATCAGCATTTGGTAGTTGAGATACCCCATATATCTTTGCCCCAATAAATAGCTTTCAGGGCATTATAAAAGTATTGTGAATTGTTACTATGTTTAAAATTGAATTTCATCTGCATTCATACTGAACCAAGAGTTCTTCATCTCTCTAAGATTCACTTGGACTTTATTTTGAATTAATTAAATGCTGCCTTCTTAGAAATGGATGAACTATCTTGCTAGTTAAGCCCTGTGGAGTTCTTGTTTTATGTTTATAAGTTTCTGTGTTTCCCCATCATTTTCATCAAGCCAGTCTTGATGCTTGAGAATGTTCTGACTCAGATTAACAAATGCAGTGCTATACACCAGATATCTAAAAACTGCCTAATCCTTTTCTGTTCTGTTGTGGCCAACAGTGTGTTGGTTCAGTTTTCCCTCCACGTTAGCAACAAGCTGTTCTTACTCAGAGAGGCACTAATTTCTTGACATTAATTCTTCTGTTAATCAATTTGCTTTGGGGCTGCTGCTTTGATTGAATGTGAATATTTAATTTGTAAAGGTTGAGTCTATGATCAGTCCAGCACTTTAAGCAACACATTGCCTTCACTCTAACATCCTGTCTGTTTCTTCTCTTTATAATCACATAGTCTAATAGATGCCAATGTTAGCTACAAGTGTATGCTTTATTGCATTTAGGTAAACAGAAGACAGAGTTTGTGATGAGAAAGTCTTGAGATGCACGAGTCTTCAGTACTATTTCCAACTCCATTCCTCACAAGGACTCCTGCTATGTCTGGTATTCTGAGCCTACTCTAGTATTAAAGTCACCCAGAATTACAAACTTGTCCTTTTTTGGTACATTGATGTTAAGGGTCTCCAGGTCTTCAAAAAATTTTTCTTTGACTTCAAAAGGGTTTGTCATGGTGGGAGTATAGGCATTGATGATTGTGGCATGGCTTTTTCCAGGAAGTGGTAATCTCATTGTCATGAGCCTGTTGTTCACTTCTTTTGGCAGACATTCAAGCTTGTTGACTAGATCAGTTTTTATGGCAAAACCTAACCCAGCTTCACAGTGATCCACTTCACTGGAGTCACTCCAGAAAAAAGTGTATCCAGCTTGGACTTGAGTAAGCTGACCTTTATTTGCCAGACTTGTTTTATTCAGGACTGCTATTTGGATATGATATCTGCTGAGTTCTCTTGAAACAAGAGCTGTTCATGGAACTTTTAGGTCTATTGGATCTTGTGTACATTCCATGTGATGATTGTGAGTAGAATCTTCTTTGAAGGAGTTGTAAATTTTGTATGTATCTTTACCACACTGTGGGATTCCTTCTTGTCATGATAATCAGGCTAGGGTTGGGTAAGCAGACAATTTTAGGGCACTTTTTTTTAACCACTTCCTTTAAAGGGCAGCTCAGACACCCAGCCAGGTGCTGAATCTCACTGCTACTTTTCTTGGGGAAAGGACTTATTGCTTGGAACACCTGTGTGCAGGGTTGTGACTACAACTCCTAGTAAATCTGCACCTGCTGCTTATTCACTTGCCTGTTACCACAGGACATTTTTTTAGGGTTTTTTTTTTCAAGGCAAATGGGGTTAAGTGGTTTGCCCAAAGCCACACAGCTAGGTAATTATTAAGTGTCTGAGACCAGACTTGAACTCAGGGACTCCTGACTCCAGGGCCAGTGCTTTATCCACTACATCACCTAGCTGCCCCTACCACAGGACTTTGAGATAGGAATGGTAAAGTGGCATGTGTGATGTCTTTTGTTGCATGCATAATTTGGATTTAAGTGAGGCAGAATTGCAAGATATCATTGGTCTCATTCTCTCTTCCAAAGTCATCATGATCAAGTGACAAAACAGAGTTAAGACAACTGGTGATGACTCTAGATGCAGTGGATAACTTGTCACCTTTGATGTCTAACCAAGTGCTAAGGGCTGCACAACATCTGCTTTGGTGCCTCATGGCTTTTGGAATGAAGTGTTTTCATCAGTCCATTCCACCAGTGGAAGACTTCACATGTTTGGGGTAGTCACTCTTTTCAACTCATTGATGAGTCTGAGACTTTCTCAGTTACCCTCAACATAGTTTGGCCCATCTGCTGAAATGATTTACCAGGGTATGAGTCCTGTGTATGTTGTAGGTTCATGGAGGCACAAGTGAAAATTAGGTGACTCAGGTGAACATCAAAGGTGGAGAGTGGTCCTGAAAAGGGCTTGACAGCCCTCACATCTGAGGGACTAGTCTTCCTTACACCCCACTCAGATACTTGCTGTGTGACCTTGGGCAAGTCACTTAATCTCTGTTTCACTTTCCTAAACCCTAAAAAGGGAATAATAAAAGCACCTAGTCCACAAGGTTGTTGTAAGGGTAAGATAAGTTAATCTTTATAAGTACTTAATACAATGTTTAGCATATATTTAACACTATAGAATTGCTTATACCTTTTACCTGTTCCCCTTCCCCTACATTGAAAAGAGTAGTTTTATTGTAATAAGGAGGTTTCCTTTTACTGTAAAGGTACTAGAAAGAATGGCCCAGGGTATTCAGCATCATGTGGAGATTCTGTTCTTTGTGAGTCCTAAAAGGTAGAAGCAATGTAAAAGAGCGAAGAAAATGAAGAAAAGTTTGACAGAGAAAAAGTGAATTCCAAAGAGCCTAAGGAAAAAAGGCTGGGAATGTTGGAATCAGAAACTTGAGAGAGAGGCTTGACAAGGATGGGAGAAGAGCACAGGAGGTGATCATTGGGGAGGTATAAATTTACTCTTATGTAAGGTATAAGTTAAATCTTATATAGAGAGATCAATAATTAAACGTATTGGGAGAGTGTCAAGGGTTTGCTAATTAAAGGGATTAAAGCTTGTTAGAAGATGATTAGAGGAGAATTTGGTGTCTTGTAGTCTGGAGAATCATGTGTGGTGAGTGACTCTTTAGTCTGTCTCTTCCTCTGGGTATTATGTACTTATTAATTGCTCCAATGATTTTTCCAAAGTCACACAGTTCAGTATTCAAAACCAGGTCTTCATCACTCCAAGTCCAGTACTCCATGAACTATACTACAATTTGCTCCACTATAATACTAATAGATGATATTATATAGTATTTTATGATTCAAAATATTATATATTCAGAAATCATGTAGTTTAATTTGAACCTCATAACCCTTTAAGGTAGATTTTGTAAAGTGATATATACACACACATATACATGAATACATAAATATACACACATGCATGCACATCTATATTTATATATATATGTATAAATATATATGTATATATAATATTATGAGAGAGAGAGAGAGAGAGAGAATAAAGTTAAAGAATTTCTTTGGTGTCCAGTATATCTTTTGGTACTCAGAACATCTCTGCAAAGAGTTAATAAAAATAATAAAAGATAAGAGAGCAGGAAAGTAGAACCAAGATGTAGGAACAGAACCCAATTAAACTCTTCCAAATTCCACTTGAAACAACTTTTCTTTTTGTTGTTTTATGGCACTAATAAGTAGCAATTGTCTGAGGTCAGATTTGAACTCAGGTCTTACTGACTTCAGGGCCGGTCCTTTATCCACCTAGTTGCCCCCACATTAAAGAACTTTGAAGTAATGCCTCAAATTGAATTCTAGAGTGGGTGGGGGGGAAGGTCTGGTGAGACATTTTTCCATGCCAAGACAAGATTAAAAAGTCAGCAAGAAAGATCTGGCTTGAGGGGAACTGGTCACAATTCTGGGATAAAAAAAACGCTGACATTTTTGCTATAGGAAAACAAAGTCTCTTTCTGGATAAAGTCCAGAGCACTGATCAAGACCACATCTGTGCTTAGAATCAACAAATCATATAATCAACCTAGCTCTGAAAATAGCAGCATGAAAAACTTAAAACCTGAGACAGTGCCCCTTCTCCCCTGAGAGCAGTCCAATAGAAAATTAAAAGTCAAGAAAAAAATGAGCAAACAATAATAACAATAAAGAAGCTGACCATAAAGGTTACTGTGGTGACAAGGAAAATCAAGATATACCATTCAGAAGAAAACAAATTTCAAAGCTATTATATCCAACAGCCTCAAAGAAAAAAAAATTGGACACAAATCCAACAAAAATTCCTGAAAGAGCTCATAAAAGTTATTAAAAATTAAATAAATAACCTTTATTAGATTGCCCCTCTTATGGGGTGGAAAGGGAGGGAGGGAGAAAAATGTAAAACTCTAAACTTTACAAACCCCAAACGTAAAAAACTGATTTTGCTTGCAGTTGCAAAAATGAATAAAGGAAAATGAAAAAAAAAATCTTATTCTCAGAAAAAATAAGAGGGGAAAATTGCAGAAAGAAATGAGAGATGTAAGAAAATTGTAAAAATTCCAACTGCTTGCTGAAAGAGGGTCAAAAAAAGGATAAAAATGCTAAAAAATCAGAATTGCCCAAATAGTAAAAGAAGCACAGACATATACTGAAAAATAGAACTGCTTAAAAAGTAGCATTGGACAAATGGGGAAAAAAAGGTATAAAAGCTCACTGAAAAATAATTCCTTAAAAATTAGAATTGGTCAAGTAGCAATTGATGTCATGAGACATTAAGAAACATTAAAACAAACATGAAAAAATAGAATTGGAAAAGCAGCTGAGTAAGAAAATAGAGAAAATTTTAAGAAGTATTGCATTGCTAAAAGAACATAAAACCTAGAAATCATATTTTCAGAAATAATAAAGGAAAAATTCCCTATGAATTTTATAGAATCAACTGATTGCCTTTAGAAAGAGATCCTAAATTGAAAACTACTAGGAATATTATAGCCAAATTTCAGAGCTCCTAGGTCAAGGATAATATATGTTGCAAGCTTCCAGAAAATAAAGGAGTTAGGATTGTAACCAAGAATAGCTTATCCAGCAAAATTCAGAATAATCCTTCAGGAAAAAAATAGAGGACTCTGATGCTTGAGGTGTAATTTAAAAAAAAAGTAGGGCATAACAATTATACAAAGCAAACCCTAAAATTGACCTAATTAAAAGAGAGAATTAGGGAATCTACAGTGTGCTAAAAGATACCATAGACAAACATTATCAACACTAAAGATATATACACCAAATAACACGCCACCTAAATTCTTAAAGGAAAAGTTAAATGAATTACAGGGAGAAACAGAAAGTAAAACTTTATCAGAGGGGTACCTCAACTTTATCCTCTTCTAACTAGATAAATACAAACATAAGATAAACAAAAAAGAATATAAGGAGGTGAGTAGAATTTTAGAAAAAATTAGGTGGTATAGACTTCTGGACAAAACTTTATGTGTAACATTCACAAAAATCTATCATGTATTAGGGTATAAAAACCTTAACCAGAAATATTAAATGCATCCTTTTCCAATTATAATGTAAGGAAAATCATATTTAATAAAAGGTCATGGAAACAGTTTAAAAATTAATTGGAGTCTGAATAATTTAATCATAAAGAATGAATGGGTCAAAGAACAAATCAGAAGGAATTATTGATTTCATTAAGAATAATATACTAAAATTTGTGGGTTGCATCAACATAGAATTTAGGAGGAAAATTGTGATTCTAAATCCTTGTTTATCAATAAAATAAAGAACATACTGATGAATTGGGTAATCAAATAAAAAACAAGCAACTAGAAAAAGAATAAATTAAAAATTAAATTGGAAATCCTGAAAAATCAAGGGAGATTAATAAAAATGGAAATAAAACCATTTGACTAATGAAACAAAAAACTGGTTTTATGAAAAAATACCCATGGTTAATTAGATTTTTGCAAGGCAGATGGGGTTAACCTTTTCCTAGAAATTTAAAAAGTCCAACTAAACAATCTATAAATGATCTGCCTAAGTAAAAAAAAAAAATCTCTAGATCAGAATTCACAAGTGAATTATATCAAATATACAAAGAACAATTAATTTTCATACTGGAAAAATAGGCAAAAAAGGAATCATATGAAATTCCTTTTAAGACACAAATATGCTGTGCTGATAACCTAAATCAGAAAGAATAAAAACAGAGAAAACTATAAAACAATTTTACTAATGAATATTGAAGCAAAAAATAGAAATATAATAATGAAGATTACAGCAGTAAATATTATGACAAGGCTGCATTTATATTAGGAGAACTAAATATAATTGATCACATCTGTAACAAAAACCAAAAAAAAATCTATCAATAACCACCAATAGATGCTTAAAAAGCTTTTGACAAAATAAAATTCTTTTTCCTATTAAAATCACACCACAACACTAGAAAGCATTCAAATTGGAGTTAAGTGACTTGACCAAGCTCACACAGCTAGGTAATTATGTGTCTGAGGTCACATTTGAACTCCTGACTCCAGGGTCAGTGTTCAAGCCATGTGCCACCTAGCTTCCCTTTGGATCATTCTTAATGTTGCCAATGATTTTATATATCATTTTATTGTAATGACAATAAGCTAGATACCTTTTAATAAAGTAAGGGTGAAGCAAGGATGTCTGTTAACACCACTATTATTAAATATTATATTAGAAAAACTAACTATAGTTATAAGAGAAGGGAAAGAAATTAATGGATTACAATAGGTAACAAGGAAACAAAACTTAACACTCTTTGTAGATGATTTGATAGTATAATTGGAGATCCCTGGGGAATCAACTAAAAAACTAGTGGAAATTATTGACAGCAAAGTTTTAGGATATAAAATAAACCAATGCAAGTCATTAGTAGTTTTTAATATTACCAACAAAATCCAGCCGGAAGGGATGAAGTCATTTTAAAATACCTTCAGATACTATAAAATGTTTGGGAATCTCCCTGCTAAGACAAACCCAGGAACTATATGAACATGATTACAAAACACTTTATACAAAGTCAGAGATAAACAATTGTAAATATTAATTGCTCAAATATAGACTCAACCAATATAATAAACATAACAATTCTACCTAAATTAATTTAATTATTCAATGCCATATCGATCAAATTACCAAAACAATATTTTATACAGTTAAAAAAAAGTAACAAAATTAATCTAGAAGAATAAAAGGTTGCCTGCTTTGGGGGGGGGGGGGGCAGGAGGGGCCGGAACATGGTGCAGGCCCTTTCTGTGGCTTCCTGTGGAGGGGAAGCACCACAAAGCTGAGCTACTGGGGAAAAAGAAGTGCCGGCCGCAGAGGGCCAGCAGTGGGAGGCTGAGGTCCCATGTGATGACCACCTCGAAATAATGTCCTATCTTCCTCTCCTGCCTGAAATAAATAAATAAATGAAAGGTTAAGAAAGGAATCCGTGAAAAAAAAAATGTGAAAGAAGGTGATCTAGCAAGTACCAAATCTCAAACTGTAGTATAAAGCATCATCAAAGCAATCTGTTACTGGGTAAGTATACTAAATGGCTATAGTGTCTAATATTTACCAAACTCAGAAGTCTAAGTTTTTGGAACAAGAACTCACTATCTGACAAAAAAAAATTTCTTGAGCTACAGGAAAATTGCTTTGCAGAAACTAGTAATAGATTAACATCATATACCATACACTGAGATAAGGTTAAAATGGACTCATGATTTTGACATAATGGGTGATATCATAAGAAAATTAGGAAAGCATGAAAATGTTATTTGTCAGATCTATGGATAGAGGAATTAATTTATTACCAAACAAAAGATCAAAACAAGATTGTCAAATGAATAATTTTGATTATATTAAAAAAATTATGTAAATAAAACCAGTGAAGCCAAGTTTAGAAGGAGAAAGCAAGAAAGGGTGGGTGCAGAGGTGGGGGGGGATTTTTACAGCAAGTTTCTCTGATAAAGGCCTCATTTCTCAATATAAAGAAAGCTGATTCAATTAAATGAGAATCTGAGTCATTCTTGAATTCATAAATGGTTTAAGGCAATTTTCAAAAGAAGAAATGAAAACTATAGTCATGAAAAAAGTTTCTAAATCACTTGATATGCAAATTAAAAACTGAGGTACTATCTCACTCTTATCAGATTGTCCAACATAACAAGAATAATTTTAAAAAGTAGGAAAGAGGGTAGTGTGAAAAATAGACACTAATTTTTATTGGAGTTGTGAACTGATCCAATCATTCTGGATAACAATTTGGAACAGTGCCCAAAGGATTCTAAAACCATGCATATTCTTTGACCCAACAATAACTCTACTAGATCTGTATATCAAAGAGATTAAAGCAAAAAGAAAATAATCCATATCTTCAAATCTATATATTTACTCTTTTTATGCCTGAAAGAATTGAAAATTGAGGGGGGTGGCCATCAATTGTGGAATGGCTGAACAAGTTGTGGTATATGATTTTTATGATAATATTGTACTGTGTAAGAAACGACAAACAAGATACTTTCAGAAAATCTGGGAAAACTTAGATGAACTGATGAAAAGTAAAGTGAACAAAATTAAGAGAATATTTCACAGACACCAGTAACATAACTGTTCTCAGCAATGTAATGATTCAAGACAATTTCAAAGACTTATGACAAAAAATGCTATTAACCTCTGTTGGAAGAACTGAGGGACTCTGAATGCAGATTGAAGCATATTTCTTTTTTTTTTAATTTTATTTTTCTTGGTTTTGGTGGGGTAAGTTCTGCCTTTTCTTTTGTTACATTGCTAAACTATTTAAAGTTTTTACATGAAATTGAGAAAAATATACATATTAACATATGTTTATTTAATAATATATATGTATATCTGTGTATTTATACGTGGATCATAAGAACTAGTAAACATGAGAAAACAATATCAGGAAACTCAAATATCTTGCCTAAGATCATGCAGCTGGAAATTCAAATATCTTGCCTAAGATCATGCAGCTAGCAAATAGCAAAGCTAGTTCTTGAACTCACTCTCAACTCCTGGTTTAGTATTACTTCACCTGTGCCATTATGACTTTTACACTGCCAGTAAACTGGAGAAGACTGACCTCACACAAAGAAACATATTTCAAAAATTAAAAAAAAAACACATTGAAAAAAAGGTTCTTGCTCCTTGAGAAGCATGTTTTCACTTTGGAAAATGAATTGAAACAATTTTGATTGAAATGGTCCTTTTTAGGTGAAAGGAAATATAAAGGGGAACCTCATAGGACAGCAAATGAAGTAGTCAGGAATTTACTTGTCCCTTGATACTCAAATGGATTACAAATTTATAACTGGAAGGGATTTTAGATTTACAGGCCTTTTAGTCTAATCTATTTTACAGATGAAAAAACTGAGATTTAGAAAAGTCCTTAACTTGGCTAATTTCACTTAGGTAAAATGTAATGGACAGCATTTGAATCTATGTTTTCTTACTCTAAATCCAGCACATTTCCACTGTCCCTTTTCTATACATGTCCCTATAGCAATATTTTATATTAAATACACTTATCTTTGTTTGCATTTTATCCCCTTATTAGAAGCTGTGAGGGATGTTTTATTATTGAAAATGTTAACTTTCAGGGGGCGGCTAGGTTGGTGTAGTGGATAAAGCATGGGCCCTGGAGTCAGGAGCACCTGGGTTCAAATCCGGTCTCAGACACTTAATAATTACCTAGCTGTGTGGCCTTGGGCAAGCCACTTAACCCCATTGCCTAGCAAAAACTTAAAAAAAGAAAAAGAAAATGTTAACTTTCTTAACCATGGTGCCTTTTATACATATTGGGTATTTCATTCTTTGTTAAGGAATTCAAATCTGAATTTGTTGTTTTAGATGTGTAGATATCCAAGATAATCATACTTGTAACCAATATACTTGAACCTCAATCCAAGGTCCAATACTTAGTCAGTGGAATGATCCTGGGGAGGTCGTTTGACATCTCAGAGTTACTTTCCTCAACTGTAAAGCATGTTTAATAATTTTTTCAGTTCCTACCTCAGAGGATTTTTGTGAGGAAAGCACTGTTGTTACCATTATTTAATTTTTTGTTTGTTTTTTGTTTTTTTTTTTGCAAGGCAATGGGGTTAAGTGACTTGCCCAAGGTCCCACAGCTAGGTGATTATTAAATGTCTGAGGCTAGATTTCAACTCAGGTCCTCCTGACCCCAGGGCATGTGCTCTATCCACATCGCCACCTAGCTACCCCATTATTCATTTTTAATATAGATAAGAATAATGCCTAAAACAGAACACTCACAACAGTTTAAAATTTCAAATTATGTCAAAACTCAGCTCACACACTATGTCTTAAATAATGCTTTTCATGACCCCATTCCTCTCTCCAATCTGTGAAGGCTTCCCTCCAGAAACTCCTTTATATTTCTTGCATATGTCTTTTATGTGTATGTGTTACCACCTTCGTCTCCCTCTTCCCAAAATTGTAGGCTTCTTGTAGGAAAGCATTAGTTCATTTTTAGTCTTCACCTGCACCCCGGCTCCCCAGCATGTAACACAGTGTTTAATACATACTAGATGTTTAATAGATGCTGACTGGTTGGTTGGTTGATGATGATAATGGCAATTGGGAAAAGGAGCCCTGCAAGTGGAGGTGATTGAGTGGATCGGAGAGGGGTGAAGTCCACTCTGCACTGAATTCTGGACTTGATTGTAGCAGAAATCAAGTGCACTTGTTCTTTGGCAGTAAAATGAAATTGATACTCTTAGCTCTTTAAATTTGAGAATCCAGCAGCAGTGTGTGTGTGCGGGGGGAGGGGGGGGATCTGGGAATAAGCACCTATAAGTGCCAGGGACTGTGCAAAAACACTTTCCAAATATTATTTCCTTCTATCTTCAAACAACTCTGGGAGGTAGGTGCTATTATTTCCTCCATTTTAAAGATGAGGAAACTGAGGTAAATTCAGGTTAAATGACTTACCCAGTGCTCTACAACTTGGAAGTATCTGAGATAGGGTTTGAACTCAGGTCTTCCCCACTCAAAAGTCCAGTGCTCTAGCCATTACAACATTTAACTGCCTCAGTGACAACAGAAAACAATAACTACATTTTAATTTTGCATTTGCAGAAGCTTAATATTAAATCCACGTACACTGATTAAGATAAATGGAAACAACAGGATTTTTTTTATTGCTAAATCTATGGAGGAAGTCAGAAGGTAATTTTTATTTTATGTTACTTTATATTGGGGTGGTGAACACTAAACTAAATGCAACTAGCTGATAGGTGTCTTGACTTAGCCAGTCCCCTCCAGTGTTAAGCCTCATCAGAATCATTTCTTATTTACTTTCATTATCCAGAGTCAATTTTTACTGTACCAAGTGTCATCATGATGTGATTTGCCCAGAGCTCACTGGACACCACAGCTGTAGAAACAAGAAAAAATGACAAATTTATCCAAGTGTCTTTTCTTTCAGTGGGTATCTGGACTGATTTTCATGAGAATCAGCCAAGGGAAGAGACAATCAAGTGAGTGAAGATCCTTAAAAGAAAATGAATTTTTGAAATGAAATTGAGAGTGAAGGCTTTAAGCTATGGTTCATCAAGGGCCAGGTGAAAGTGTGATGGTAAGTATGGAGCATATAGAGATAGTACAATGAGAGCAGGATTCATTTCTAAATAGTACACTGGTTAGAGGGAAATAAGCAGATATCCCAGTAGATACTCCCTAGAAATTTTCAACAATTTAGTAATTTCTAAAGTGTTTTTAAATTTTACAGTCCCTTTTGGTAATAATATCTCTAGCATTTAAGGTTTACAAACCTTTTTGTTTTCCTATACAAGGTAATAAGTGTAAAAACTGTTCTAGTAGATCTGTGATAGTATTAATTCAATATTAAGGAGTTTCCTCCAACAATTTTGATATTAGCATACCCCATCATACCTGCCTACATGAAATTCTTGAGTTCAAGTTTTTGTTATAACTTCATCATAAGAAGTTCCCTTCGAAGTGCTGGAAGCCTTTCTCAATTTTTGAGACATTAAGAGGGTACCAAGGCAATACTCTAGGAGTTGACTTGTTGCCACTTATAACCCATTTGGAAAAGCAAATATTTGTGTTTGTATTTTTATTATCTTTTTAATCAGACAATTCCTTTATGATGACTTTTATTCTTGTTCTTCAAATTGTCTCTTTGTACTTTGTTGTTCCAACTGTCTTCTGACTCTTAAAGTCTTTCTTAACTTGACATTTTTGTCCATCAACATCCCTAGGGTGACATTATATCCTCCTCTTGAAATCCATCATTTGTTGCCCTCAGTATGTTTGGGGTGTACTTAGAAGTGCTGTTTTCCCTATCACTAATCTGAAATAGTCTCTGTAGTTCCAAGGACTATATCATTTTCCTTTTTCAGTAATTTATATCAAAGTTTTAGATTTTGTTGACAATAACAATTATCTGTCCAACAGAAGCAGGAAAAAAATGAAAATCGAAATACCCACCATCACCATCCCCATTACTCTCTCTCACACACAGAAAAGTAACTAACTAAATGGGAAGAAAGAAAATTAAAATCAATGTTTTCATCCACAAAAACACTAACCCAAATCTAGATTTCTATAAACACTTTCACTCAAACAAACTAGGAAAAAGCAATCTTTCCAGGGTAAACTTTTCCTTGACTATTTTAGCAGATAGGACCATCTAATTAGGGTCTAGGCAAAAATTTCAAGGTATTCCTTTCCACCCAGGAAACACTAATATCTTTCTAGGGGTTCCTGGATCCCTTTGTAAGCCTAAGCATATTTTCCTCTGAGTCACTCTACCAAAGGACATCCCAAATTTCCCTAATGGATTCTTCCTCATGCAAGTTAAATCCTAATGGGCTTCCAGTTTCAACCAACCAAAGGTCTAATACATGAAGTTTAAAAAAAAATTAGGATCAGATAAAGCCTGACAATGTGTGGAGCTCCAAAAAGAGATAATCACTTGTGAATGACTAGAATTAGATTTTCAAAAATGGATTCATTTCCCTGGCACTGAGCACTGTGGCTTACCATGCACCACCAGATAGAAACCAGAGAGGGCAACCTTCACCAATCCTGGGCTTTTATCTAGCCTTATGTTTCACACTGGCTTCAGTGCCCTAGGGCTACCTCTCTCTCCTTACTAGGGGCACTAAGCTGCCATTTCCAACCAATATCTATAATTGATGAGGAATAATTCTATTTTCAAGTCTAGAAATTTGAATGATAAGGGTGGGGGTGGGGAGGAGTTCCAAAGTTATCCAGAATACAAATATTCATTAGATATGGATCAGACAGTTTTATTCTCTCTTGGAAAGGAGGATGCTAAGAAAAAGAAAGAGTACAATTAGTTGTGAAGCTAATATTTGAGGTCCCTTGGGACCTATCCAATAGGGATACTCATTTACAATTGAACATTTCACACCCACCAATTAAACAGTTCATTTAACAAAAAGTGGGCCCTTCTTTCCCTGGGTTCAATCTCTTTACGATTGACTCCTCCTCAGCTAGTCTTCTGCTTCTGCCATAGTCTGAAGTCTGATATTCCACTGTTTAGGAGACCCCTATTAAAAGAAAGGTAACAGCTGCCTTTGGAGATTTCCAGAGACCCAATACCAAAGGAAAGAAGATACAAACAGAGTGAACCAATCCTAGGCATAAATTTGTCTAGAAACCATGAGGTCACAATTTCAAGATGGACATTCCCTCATCTTCATCCTCTGATGGTCTGAGACCAATAGGAGGCCTGAGCAAAAAAGGGGTTCAATTTTAATTTTAGCCATAGAGTTCTGACTCAGCAGCCAATTAAGAGTCAACATAGTGACAGAAAGCAATCGAAGTATATCTGCACATTCTCTTAAGGGGCTTATATCTCTTGATGCTATATTTCAAGGGGCTATATCCCCAAGGGAACATTATATTAGTATAATGTAAGATTTACCAATGAAGACCCAGTCCTTGGATCAAGCTGCTTATAACCCATTTGGAGGGGCAAATCTATGTGTGTGTTTGTTTGTTTTTTAAAGGGAACCTTTATTTTCTTGGGAAGCTTGGTGAGCTTTTTTTGGTATTTGTTTTTTTTTTTTAGGTTTTTGTAAGGCAAATGGGGTTAAGTGGCTTGCCCAAAGCCACACAGCTAGATATTTATTAAGTTACTGAAGTGGGATTTGAACTCAGGTACTCCTGACTCCAGGGCTGGTACTCTATCCACAACACCTAGCTGCCCTAAGCTTGGTGTTTCTTAAAGAAGTTTTTTAAATTTGCAAAGGCAATCCAGCCTGAACCCTTTATCTCATTCAAATTCAGACCCAGATAATAATGATGGTCAATTTCTATAGGTGGTCCATCCAAATGCACATTGTAATCTAAGCAATATACATTTTGAACTGACTTGTTTTTTTCCTGTGTGACTAGATAGGACAGACTTCCATGATTACAAATCTCTTTAAGATGACTTTGAGTCTTGAGGAAATCATCATGTCACCTACAAACAAGAGAATCTACAGGACCTTAACATCTATCTTAATATCTTGATTCTGCACTGAATGTCCTCAATCACTGCAGTAAATGTCTTATTAACCTATATTTCATATTACTTTGTCTCACCTGATGTTTATTATCAGAGTCATTTGACAGTTTACTTTTGAAGTTAAATCTTCCAAGGAATCCTGAATAATTTTAATGTATGAATGAGCAAAAATCATGTAGAAGGGCTTGCATGGTGGTATTATGCTTTAGCTAATGAAGTTCCTTTTCATAATAAAAACTAAGCATAGTGGAATCTTTTTTTTTTTTTTTTTGCTATATTATTCAGTTAATTATAAAGGGGAAAGATGTGGTTCTATTGTTGGATAATACTCCATCCACATGTCCTCATCTTGTGGACAGATTATTCTACTAAGGAATTTGTATAGATGAGAGACAGTAGCCATTAATTTTGGATATCATCAGTTACCTTTTTTAATATCAATAAGGTCCAAGATGGTTTTTCTATATTTTTGGTATCATTTTGTCCTCCAGATACATTATATATCCTTAATACTTTCATAATTATGTTTCCTCCAGAATGTCTCCTCTATATACACTAAATACCAATTCAACTGCTTTTCTGAATTTGTTCTACATGATAGTTTCTTTAATCTTAATAAGGAAAGAAAAAAAATCAAA
This sequence comes from Macrotis lagotis, assembly GCF_037893015.1. Taxonomy (NCBI): domain Eukaryota; kingdom Metazoa; phylum Chordata; class Mammalia; order Peramelemorphia; family Peramelidae; genus Macrotis; species Macrotis lagotis. Next base: position 138,089,316 of record NC_133658.1, read on the forward strand.
GCAATTTTTGTAAATCATTCCAAGTTTTCTTGTGTAGTTTTGTCACTTTCATCCTGAAATGTCATTGGTTTGACTTTGCTAAGTTGATAATACTAAGCTTTTTTTTTTTAGGTTTTTGCAAGGCAAATGGGGTTAAGTGGCTTGCCCAAGGCCACACAGCTAGGTAATTATTAGGTGTCTGGGACCAAATTTGAACCCAGGTACTCCTGACTCCACGGCCAGTGCTTTATCCACTGGGCCACCTAGCTGCCCCATACTGAGCTTTCCTTAAACAGGTTTTGCCTCCACTGCTTCTTCCTGTTTTATGAGATCATGTCACTCTTAATCACTCATCACCATCCTAAGTTTATATTCTAACCCAGAATTTGATTTGATAACTATTTCTCTCTCTTGGATTAGTTAAGTCAACTATTTGTTTAATGTCTAAAGGAACTTTCTGGGAACTTTTGATCTCTTTTAGTAATTATTTTATATTTGTTAAAGTTTTAGATTAAATGCTTATAGTTGGTGTTGATATAATTCCTTTTTTCTATTTCCTGTTTGGATGTTTTTTGTGCTTTGCTATAGGGCTCTCCTCTTCTAGAGCAAAGTAAATGGTCACTCTTCTTATAAACTATTTTTTAAATAGTTGATGATGAAGTTATTTCAATTTTATATTTTTTCTTATTACTATTATTTCCTTTTAAAAAACTAATTTTGATATTCAATATGATAATTCATTGATCTGACCATCCCAGTGTGAGCCTATAGTGATCAGAGAAGTATAAATTAAGATGTATGTATTCAAATCAGGTGGAGAAATAAATTCTTTGAAAAAAATATCAGTTAAGTTCTAAATTGGTTTTGGTTAGACAGATGATTCAGAGATAACTTTTATATCATTAAAAGTCTTTTCCCCCCTCTGTTAAAAGAAATGTGATTTTGTGATGTGATTCTTCCAACAGTGTTTACTATGTACCAGTCTAAAAATGTGTTTGTGAATATTATTTTGCCTATTTTATAGACAAGAAAGTGAGGGAAAGAATGTGGTATGTGGCAGCTGAAAACACAAGTAATTCTAATTGTGTTATTTATATCCTGTGTGACTTTGGACAAATTCTTAAATTCTCTGGGTCTATGTTTCTACATCTATAAAATGAGGGACATGTACTGTATGATTCCTGAATTCTATGATATTACAATGACCTTGGACAAAATTACTAAGGAAGGTAATAAAGAATCCAGGTCTTGAATCTAAGCCTAGTTCATTTCAGGACATTCTGAATGTATTCATTATATTATTTTTTTGTAAAGATTCTTTTATCCCCTCTATCCTCACAATAGCTTTGTAGGCTTAGCTTTATTTTCTTATGCTCCTTTTGTCATTGAAGAAAGTGAATCTCAGAGGAGTCAAATCATGACTTAATAAGGGCCTGTAATGCTTAGAGGGATACTTAGAAGCCTGAAGGAATAGAAGCTAGGATCAAGGTCTGTAAACTTAAAGCATGGTTATCTTTTCAACAAATAAGGAGGCTACCCTAAAAGACACTAACTGCCATCCTACTTCCAGAGGAAGGCATCTTTAACTGGATTAGAAGGTAAGGAAAAAAAAAGAACTTCTCAGGGAAATTGCAAAGGTAGGGATAGTGATGAGTTGTGTATGCAACATCAAGAAGAATTTCCTGAGGACCTACCATGTGCCCATTCTTGAGCTAAACTATAGAGAACTGAGAAAATGGATAAGCTATGGTCTCTACCTTCTAATGTTTGGGAAACAAGACACATTAAAAAAAACTTATCAATTAAATGCTAAACTATATGTGGAAAGACATTTGACCCTTGAGGCAGTTGTGTGGCTAGGGGGTGCAACCTCTGGCTGGGGTCAGGAAGATGGGAGTTCTGACCTAGCCTGAGGCACCAGCTGAATGACCCTGGAATAGTCATCTAGCCTCTGCTTGCATCAGTTTCCTCAGCTGTCAAACCTCACAGTGATAATCAGTATCATAGGTGAGCTAGTGTCTGGCCCATAATGGGTTCTACACAAATGGCTGGTTCCTTTCCTTTCCTCCCTTCCCCCTAAGAATGGAGGAAGCAGCATAAGAAAGAGGAGAGGTGTGAAGAATGAAAGTCATAAATAACAGCATGAGAAGAACTCTAAATGAGACAGGAGATAGAACATTGAACTTGGAGTCAGAAAGATAAGAGTTCAATTCCTGCCTCATTCATTAGTTGCATGGCCCTGGGCAAGTGACTTAACCTCTTAGTCTTATCTATAGAATGGGAATATCACTTATTATAAAGCAGAGGCAGGGGAATGTCCTGTCCCTGGGCCCTATAAAACCTGTGAAATCATTTGATCTGGCATTGCCAAACTGCCCTCAAAATTCAATGATTCTGGGAGCTTTGGGAGAGTTAATTAATAAAATATTTGACCAAATATGAGACTAATTTTTAAGTTGATAATTTTTAATGACCTGCAAGTGAATTTTGTCTGCCAAATGGTCCTTGGCAGGCAAAATTTTCCTCATATATGCTCTAAAGGACCATTGTGAGAAGATAAAATAAATATTATTTTTTAAAGACTTTGCAAACCTTAAAGTACATACATACACACACACACACGTGCGAGCACATGCACACAAACATGTGAAACAAAGTATATTCTTAGGAGGAGAGTAATGAGAAAAAAGGTTGTGGTCAGACTATAAAATTCACAAAAAACAGACCAAGCAGTTCAATTTGGAGGAGATAAAAGAATGCATCCTTTAAGATTTCCTGTTTGGAACAATATTGAATTAGCATCTCTGTGAAGTCATCATTGGATTGTGAAAATGAACCTTCTTTTTTTGAAATCTGCCTACAAAAAATAATAGCTGGGGATAAACATTGCTTCAGTTTTCTCATCTTTAAAGTGGGGCTAATACTCCCTATCTTATAAAGCAATTTTGAAGAATTAAAGTGTTATAGAAATGGGTGCTATTATGAAAGCTGTGTTTTATTATGACTGATTTAGCCCGCAAATGAAATTCTTAACCTATAATACTACTTCTCTTTCACTGATTTTCTGAGTCTCTCAGGGATCCCAGTTCCTTCCTTTGGTTCTCATTCTGCTTAGCCAAAAATAAACTGTCTTCTTACTATAAATTTTACTTTATGAAAAACTAACAAAGTAACTAAAAGGAAGGTAATATTAGAGGATAGGGCAGTTAGATAGTGCAGTGGCTAGAGAACTGGATTTAAAGTCAGGAAGATTTATTTTCCTGAGTTTAAATCTGACCTCAGACACTATGTGACCCTTGGCATGTCACTTATCCCTATTTACCTCAGTTTCCTCATCTATAAAATGAGCTGGAGAAGGAAATGGGCTATTACTCCATTATCTTTGCCAGGAAAATCCCAAATAGGGAAAATTATTTCAGGCATGACTGAAATAACTGAACAACTTCTGTGGGGAAGGCAGTGAGGTCAATAGAAAATGAAGAAATAGAAAATAAATTCTTATACTTTCAGAGACACAACTTCCTTCCTTTAATAAGTGATTGTAGAATTTTGCCAGCAATTAAAATTCTGCTTTGCCTGGACCAGAATTTGCAAAAACCCTTCCCTGTTTTGAATATTTGTAAAACATTTTAATTTCCCCAGTGCTGTGTCACCACCTGAAGGAAAAATGATCAAGTGATTACTCAAGACTGCTAGGCAAACTTTTGAGCTTTTGTTGAACCACTTCTTTTTTTTATTAAAGATTTTATTTATTTTGAGTTTTACAATTTTTCCCCCAATCTTATTTCACTCCCCCAACCCCCACAGAAAGCAAGTTGTCAGTATTTACATTGTTTCCATGTTGTACATTGATCCAAATTGAGTGTGATGAGAGAGAAATCATATCCTTAAAGAAGAAACAAAGTATAAGAAATAACAAAATCAAACAATAAGACAGCAGTTTTTTTCCTAAGTTAAAGGGAATAGTCCTTGAACTTTGTTCAAACTCCATGATTCTTTATCTGGATACAGATGGTATTCTCCATTGCAGACAGCCACAAAATGTCCCTGATTGTTGCACTGATGAAATAAGCATGCCCATCCAGATTAATCATCATCCCCATGTTGCTGTTAGGATGTGCAGTGTTTTTTTGGTTCTGCTCATCTCACTCAGCATCAGTTCATGCAAATCCCTCCAGGCATCCCTGAATTCCCATCCCTCCTCTTTTCTAATAGAACAATAGTGTTCCATGACATACATATACCACAGTTTGCTAAGCTATTCCCCAATTGAAGGGCATTTACTTGATTCCAGTTCTTTGCCACCACAAACAGGGCTGCTATGAATATTTTTTACAAGTCATGTTTTTACCCTTTTTCATCATTTCTTAAGTGTATAGACCCAGTAGTGGTATTGCTGGATCAAAGGGCATGCACATTTTTGCTGCCCTTTGGGTGTAGTTCCAAATTTCTCTCCAGAAAGGTTGGATGAGTTCACAGCTCCATCTACAATGTAATAGTGTCTCAGATTTCCCACAACCCTTCCAACAATGATTGTTATCCTTTCTGGTCATATTGGCCAGCCTGAGAGGTGTGAGGTAGTACCTCAGAGAAGCCTTAATTTGAATTTCTCTAATAAGTAATGATTTAGAGCAATTTTTCATATGACTATGGAGTGCTTTGATCTCCTCATCTGTAAATTGCCTTTGCATATCCTTTGACCATTTGTCAATTGGGGAATGGAGTTTTTTAAAAAGTATGACTCAGTTCTTTGTATAGTTTAAAAATGAGTCCTCTGTCAAAACATTAGTTGTAAATATTGTTTCCCAGTTTACTACATTTCTTTTTGATCTTGGTTGCAGTGCTTTTATCTGTGCAAAAGCTTTTTAATTTAATGTAATCAAAATCATCTAGTTTGTTTTTAGTAATGTTCTCCATATCTTCCGTAGTCATAAACTGCTTCCCTTTCTATAGATCTGACAAGTAAACTAACCCTTAATCTTCTAACTTGCTTATAGTATTGTTTTTTTATGTCTAAATCCTGTATCCATTTGGATCTTATCTTGGAATACGGTGTGAGGTATGGGTATAATCTAAGTTTCTTCTATACTTCCTTCCAATTTGCCAGCAGTTTTTATCAAAGAGAGAGCTTTTATCCCAATAGCTGAACTCTTTGGGTTTATCAATCAGCAGATTACTATAATCATTTCTTGCTATTGCACCTAGACTATTCCACTGGTCCACCACTCTATTTCTTAGCCAATACCAGGCAGTTTTGATGACTGATGTTTTATAACATAATTTTAGATTGGGTAGGGCTAAGCCCCCTTCTTTTGCACTTTTTTTCATTAAATCCCTGAACATTCTTGACTTTTTATTTCTCCATATGAATTTAATTACAACTTTTTCTAATTCATTGAAGTAATTTTTTGGAATTTTGATTGGTAGGGCACTAAACAGGTAGTTTAGTTTTGGTAGAATTTTTTATTTTATTATATTAGCTCTTCCTATCCATGAGCAGTTCATGTTTGCCCAGTTATTTAAATCTGATTTAATTTGTGTGAGAAATGTTTTATAATTGTTTTCAAAAAGTTTCTGAATCTGACTTGGCAAATAGACTCCCAGGTATCTTATATTGTCTGAGGTTACTTTGAATGGGATTTTCCTTTCTAGCTCTTCCTGCTGTATTTTGCTAGTCATTTATAGAAAAGTTGAGGATTTATAAGGGTTTATTTTATATCCTGCAACTTTGCTAAAATTGTTAATTGTTTTTAGTAGTTTTTTGGATGATTTCTTAGGATTCTCTAGGTATACTATTATGTCGTCTGTAAAGAGTGAGAATTTTGTCTCTTCCTTCACAATTCTAATTCCTTCAATTTCTTTTTCTTCTCTAATTGCTGAAGCTAACTTTCTTATATGATATTGAATAGTAGTGGTGATAATAGTAGTGGTGCTCATATTGGGAATGCCTCTAGCCTCTCCCCAATGAATATAATGCTTGTTTGTGGTTTCAGATAGATATTGCTAATTATTCTAAGCAACAGCCCATTTATTCCTACACTCTTTAGTGTTTTTAGTAGGAATGGAAGCTGTATTTTATCATAAGCTTTTTCAGCATCTATTTATATGATCATATAATTATTGATAGGTTGTTTGTTGATATAATTGATTATACTAACAGTTTTCCTAATATTGAACCATCCCTGAATTCTGGATAAATCCCACTTGATACATAATGTATTATCCCAGTGATAACCTATTGTAATAATTTTGCTAAGATTTTATATTCATCAGGGAGAGAAGTCAATAATTTTCTTTCTCTGTTTTAACTATTTCTGGTTTAGATATCAGCACCATATTGGATTCATAGAAAGAGTTAGGTAGAGTTCCATCTTCCCCTATTTTTCCCAAGAGTTTATATAGAATTGGAACCAATTTTTCCTTAAATGTTCAGTAGACTTCACTTGTGAATCCATCAGGCCCTGTTCCTAGGGAATTCAGTGATGGCTTGTTGAATTTCTTTTTCTGAGATGGGGTTGTTTAGATATTCAATTTCTGCTTCATTTAACTTGGGCAACTTATATTTTGTAAATATTCATCCATTTCACTTAGATTGTCAAATTTACTGGCATAGAGTTGGGCAAAATCATTTCAAATTATTACTTTAATTTCCTTCTCATTGCTGGTGATTTCACCTTTTTCGTTTATGATACTATCAATTAGGTTTTCTTCTTTCATTTTTTAAAAAAATTAAGCAGAGGTTTATCAACTTTATTGGTTTTTCATAAAAACCAACTCTCCATTTTATTTATTAATTCAATAGTTTTTATGCTTTCAATTTTATTAATTTCTCTTTAATTTTTAGAATTTCTAATTTGGTATTTAATTGGGGATTTTTAATTTGTTCTTTTTCTAATTTTTTAGTTGCATATTTAGTTCATTGATTTCTTCTTTCTCTAATTTAGTCTTGTTAGTATTTAAAGATATATTATATCCCCTGACACCCACTTTGAGTGAATCCCATAGGTTTTGGTATGTCGTTTCATTATTATCATTATCTAGGATAAAATGATTAATTGTTTTCTTTAATTTGTTTTTTGATCCACTCATTCTTTAAAATGAGGTTATTCAATTTCCAATTGGTTCTGGGTCTGTATCTCCCTGGCCGAATAGTGCATATGAATTTTATTGCATTGTGATCTGAGAAAGATGTATTCACTAGTTCACATTAGGTTTTTCATGGTCAATTTTTGTTTAAATGCCATGTAATGCAGAGAAAAAGGTATATTCCTTTCTATCCCCATTCACTTTCCTCCAAAAGTCTACCATATCTAGTATTTTTGGCAATTTATTCACCTTTTTAACTTTCTTCTTGTTTGTTTTATGATTCAATTTATCTAGATCTGAATGTGGGAGGTTGAGGTCTCCCACTAGTAGAGTTTTGCTTTCTATGTCTTCCTGTAGTGCTTTCAGCTTCTCCTCTAATAATTTGGCTGCTATACCATTGGGTATACATATGTGTGTGTGTGTGTGTGTGTGTGTGTGTGTGTGTGTGTGTGTGTGTATATATATATATATATATATATATTCAGTATTGAAATCACTTTATTATCTATAATACCTTTTAGGAGAGTATAGTTTCCTTCCTTATCTATTTTAATGCTATCTGTTTTTGCAACTGCTTTGTCTGAGATAAGGATTGCTACCCCTTCTTTTTTCACTTCAGCTGAAGCAAAATATATTTTGCTCTCACCTTTTACCTTTAGTCTATATGTACCTCTCTGCTTCAAATGAGTTTCTTGTAAGCAGCATATTGTAGGATTCTGGTTTTTAATCCACTCTGCTATTCTCTTACATTTTAAGGGAGAGTAAATCCCATTCACATTCAAAATTATGATTACTAATTCTTTATTGCCCTCCATGCTATCTTCCCTCTGTTTGCATTCCCCCTCCCCCTTTATCTGTATTCCCCAGTATTTTGTTTCTGAATACCACCCCTTCAGTGTGCTTGTCCTCCCATATCTACCCCCCTTTCTTTTCTCTTTCTCTTTTTTCCCTTTTCCCTTCCCTTCCTTTTGTTAGTTCCTCTTTTTTCCTCCCCCTTCCCTTTCTATCTCCCCCTCCCCTTTCCCCCCTTTTAATACTTGAAAGGTTAGATGTTATTTAAGTTAACTGAGAAAGTGTGTAAGTTGACTTTAAGCCAAGTCTGATGAGAAGAAGATTCAGGTGTTTCTCATCCCCTCCCTTCTTCCCCTCTATTACCATAGGTATTGTGTACCTCTTAGTGTAATGAAATTTACCCCATTCTATCCCCTCCCTTCTCCTGTCTACTTCCTCTCCCTCCTTTTGAAGGAGGAAGTGTTTTTAAAATCATTCTATCTGAGTCATAGAAGATTCGGAGTATCCATCACTTCTAGCTAAGTATATTCTATCTAATAGAGTTACAGTTCTTGAGAGTTATTAGAGTCTTTCTCCCAAGTAGGGTTATAGCCAGTTTCATCCCATTGGATAACAGTCTCATGGATAGGTCATGAATGTCCATCACTTCTAGTTAGATATAATCTCTCTGTTAGAGTTACAATTCTCAAGAGTTATGAGAATCATTTTTCCCCATGCTGGAATACAGCCAGTTTCAACTTATTGGATAGCCGGGTTTTTTTCTTTACCCCCACCCCTGTTTGGGTTTTTTTTTTACCTTTTCATGTGTCTCTTGCACCTCCTATTTGATGTCCAAATTTTCTATTTAGCTCTGGTCTTTTCATCAGGAATTTTTGGAATTCTTCCATTTCATTAAATGTTCATCTTTTTCCCTGGAAGAGAAGGCTCAGCTTTGTGGGATAGTGGATTCTTGGCTGCATTCCAAGCCTCCTTGCTCTTAGAAATATCTCGTTCCAGGACCTTTGATCCCTTAATGTTGATGCAGCCAGGTCCTGCATAATCCTTACTGTGGCTCCTTGATATTTAAATTGTTTCTTTCTGGCTGCTTGCAGGATTTTCTCTTTTACCTAATAGTTCTGGAATTTGGCCACAACATGCCTTGATGTTTTCATTTTAGGATCTTTTTCAGAAGGGAATCGATGTATTCTCTCAATAACTACATTGCCCTCTGATTCCATGATATCAGGGCAATTTTCTATCACTAGATCCTGTAATATTAAGTCCAGGCTTTTTTTCTTTTCAATGTTTTCAGGAAGTCCAATAATTCTCAGGTTGCCCCTCCTTGACCTTTTCTCAAAGTCAGTGGTTTTCTTCTATTTTTTCTATTTTTTGATTTTGTTTAACTGATTCTTGCTGTCTCATGAAGTCATTAGTTTCCACAGACTCCATTCTTTTTTTTTTTTAGGGAGTAGTTTTCTTCATTTACCTTTTGCAACTCCTTTTCCATTTGGTCAATTCTACTTTTGAAAGTGCTTTCCATCTGATCAGTTGAGGTTTTGAGAGAATTATTTTCTTTTTGCATTTGTCCAATTGAGGATCTGAGAGAATTATATTATTTTGTATTTTTCCAATTGATGATCTGAGAAATTTATTCTCATTTTGTATTTGTGCAATTAAGGATGTGAGAGATTCTAATTTTGTTTTTGATGAATTGTATTTTCCTATGATTTTTTTTCTTGTTGCAAGGTGTTAATTGTCTCTCTAAAATTTTCCCAATTGATTTTTAAACTCCTTCTTTATTTCTTCAAGAAAGTCTTTCTGTGCTGGAATCCAGATCATATTCTCCGCAGATGTTCTGGGTCTCTCTGAGTTAGGGTCTTTTCCTTCCAAGAATTTTCCTTTGGATTCACCTTTCCACTGACCTTTCTTCATTATGCCAAGACCTTGAGTTGGGGAGGGGCTGGTTCACAGAGGTTTGGTTTTGGGATCCCTAGAGGCTTTACTTACTGAGTGTAATTTATCCAACTGACCAGTAGGAGGTGCTGGTTTCTTTCTCTGTAGTGTCTTTGACTTTGAGACCTACTCTGCACTGAATTATTGAAACTGTTGAATATTTTGCCTTCAATCAATGGTGGGCTTTACACTGTGTGAGGTCTCTCTCTCCCTATTGTCAGCTGAGTTGGTTTTTCTGCTCACACACCTGTGCCTGGGGCAGAAATAATCTGTAATTGTGTTTGTTCTGGGAAGAGGCCTGAGCAGTAATGGAGACAGGAACTCAGAGTTCTTCAGACCCCAGTATTCACAGGATGGTGTCTACAGCTCTCCTGCAGAGGAACTCTCCCCCCACCCCCGGCCTTGTCGGCAAACTCCAGAGGGTCAGTGCCAACATCAATGTCTCTGTTCTTTAGTAGACCCAAGCCCCCATGGTCTAGCCCCACTGCTGATCAAGCAGGTCTGGCACTCAGGCCCTCAGGCTCCCAGGGCTCCAATCCAATCACTAATCAGGCTGATCCATGGCTGATCTGCCTTCTGTGCCCAGACTCACCCATGGCTGTGGAAGACAAATCCTGAGGTAGATGTTCTTTCTCCTGGTTTTTCTTTTTGGGTTTTGTGGGTCAGATTTCTGTTAAGAGGTTTGTTTCATATCCTAGATGAGGAAAGATCAGGAGACTTTAGAACTGTGCCTATCTTCTCTCCACTATCTTGGCCTGAGAACCACTTCTTTTTTTTAAGGGAAATTATAGGGCCTGCTCCAAATCATATACATAGTAAAAACTAAATTTAAATCTAAAAATTCTTTTTCCAAATTCACTGCTCAATCCTCTATACCAGTGAGGTCAAACTCAAGCAGAAATGTGGACCATTAAGCTATATAAAAGGATCCCTCAAAATTGAACACTGACTTAGTTTTAAAATGTGATATCTATGTTTTATTCTATATTTATTTATGTTTTAAATATTTCTCAATTATATTTTAGTCTAATTTGAGTCATAGTCACATATAAACTATTGGTTGTGAATTTGATATCTGACCTATATAGCTTGCTCAAAGTCCCTTCCTTCAAACAGGAACAGAAACATCATTTAAAGAGAATTGTATCTGAGTCAATAGAGCAAGTTTCCAATTCTAGTTTTGCTACATGCTATCTTCAAGACTTTGGGCATGTAATTTTACATCTTTCACTTCAGTTTTTTAATATTTAAATGGGTGGATTAAAGCCCTTTAATGCTCTAAATCCTTTGACTACTGATGATAAAATCGAGGGACATTTTTACTCTTACAGTATTAGATGTTAGAGCTAGAAAAGAACTCAGAATATAGAATGTTAGAGATGGTGACAAGTTAAAACATGCAATGATCATAACTGAATATGGAAGATGCATTAGAATATAAAATGTCAGAACTGTGACCTTATCATGCAGAAGGGAATGCCAAAACTTAAAAGACATCCTAGAGATAATCAACTTTAACCATTTTGTTCAACTAGATAATAAAACAGAGACCTTAGGGAAAAGAAGTAACTTTTTCAAGATAACACAGTAGGTCTGAGGCACAGAGAGAGGCAGAACTCCATCTCCCTTTAATCCAATAAACTTTCCATTATACCCCAATGGCCTCCCCAACAAAGGCTAAAAATCTAGACTTGTCTCTTATCAAATAGCATCCCTAAGCCCTGACTCAGAGATTTTCCCCAACCCTACCCCTGTCTTTATATTCTGAAAGTTGTTTGAGGCCTTGTTTTCCTAAGTAAATTTATACTACAAATAAAAAGGAAATCTTGTCATATAAAGAAAATTGACTCTGAAGGCTAGTTTTCTAATGAGTGTCTTCATACCTAATTATCTAGTTTTTGTTTATTATTATTGTTGTTCTTATATGTTTCAATTTTTTTTGCCTTCTCTAAAATTCTGCCTCATAAGTAGTAGAATTGACCTGCCTTTTAAGGTTGTGTCCACACAGAAATCTTTAACACCTAGAAAATTTCAGAAATGGGCCTCTCTCTCTCTTTTCCACCTATTTCCTTCCTTCCTTCCTTCTTTCCTTCCTTCCTTCCTTCCTTCCTTCCTTCCTTCCTTCCTTCCTTCCTTCCTTTCTTTCTTTCTTTCTTTCTTTCTTTCTTTCTTTCTTTCTTTCTTTCTTTCTTTCTTTCTTTTTTTGCCTTATGTAAGGCAATGGGATTAAATGACTTGCCCAAGGTTATATAGCTAGGTAATTATTAAGTGTCTGAAGCTGGATTCTTCCTTCCTTCCTTCCTTCCTTCCTTCCTTCCTTCCTTCCTTCCTTCCTTCCTTTCTTCTTTCCTTCCTTCCTTTCTTCCTTCCTTCCTTCCTTCTTTCCTCCTTCCCCATCCCCTTTTCTTCATTCTCTACAGAAGCTCATGAAAACTTGTAAGATTTAATGAAAAGGTACCCAAAAAGATAAAATAGATCTTTGAAAGATTTGAGAATGATTTTCCTTAATGTGAAACCTATTACTGAGTTTGCACACCTACTCCCTTCCCACATACTTAAATGACTTGAACTCAAACATGACATGTATCTATTTGTTATATACTCACATTCTTGAAAGAAACAAATTGGAAATTACAGTGTCTAAAGAGGAAACTGGAAGTGCTTTCTCTTTGTGAGAGCCTCTTTCCTAAGCACTTTTCCCATTTGTCACATGGGAGCTGTCCCATCTTATTTCTCTCAGTCACCTCTAATATTTACTAGACACTACTTACTGCTAATGTCAAACACATACAAAGATGATGATGACTGAATGCAGGGGGAGAGAATTAAGGGAAGAACTGGCCAGGATACCAGCAATTCTGAGATCTGGTCTCTCCACTAATTTTGTGAAATTATCTAAATCAGTCGTCCTTTCTTCACCTTATTCTCTTCATCCGTAAAATGAAGAGAGTGTACTAGATGACTGTAAAGGTCCCTCCCAGCTTTTATATAGTTATTCTCTTTTTTTTAGTTTTTTTTGCAAGGCATTGGGGTTAAGTGGTTTGCCCAAGGCCACACAGCTAGGTAATTATTAAGTGTCTGAGGCCGGAATTGAACTCAGGTACTTCTGACTCCAGGTCCAGTGCTCTATCCACTATGCTACCTAGCCGCCCCTATATAGTTATTCTAAG